>NC_091067.1:122846516-123146516 GCF_000393655.2 Nicotiana sylvestris | reverse complement strand
TTCCTTACATACTCGGTACATTATTTGTACTGACGTCCTTTTTGTCTGGTGAAGCTGCGCCTCATGCCCGCAGGTCCCGATAGACAGGTCGATAGCCCTCCAAGTAGGCTATTAGCTCAGCGAAAGATGTTGGTGCGCTCCATTTGCTTCGGAGTTGCTTGTTCGGTTAGTATGATTAGACGTGTATTGTTTGGTATGGAAAGACTCTGTCTCGACCTTTATGAAAATTATGTATTCTTAGAGGCTTGTAGACAGATGTCATGTACGTAAAAGATTGTATGGCCTTGTCGGCCTATGTTTAGTGTACGAGTGGTTATTTTGGTCTTATAGACCCGTCTGTCTTATGTATAAGTTGGTATCACATGTTGTATTCTACTTCTATCATGGTAGCCTTCTGGCTCAATTACCTATGATAGTATGACATAAAAAGATACGTTATGTTGGTACTCGGTTGAGTAAGGTACCGAGTGCCTGTCGCGGCCCATCGGTTTGGGTCGTGACACACACACACACACACACATATATATATATATATATATATATATATATATATTAAACTTATTCAATGAAAAGGGATACACGTGCAACACGCGTACTTTAAAACTAGTTAAATATAAAATTATAAATCCAGAACTTCAAAGGTTTTGATTGCCTTAGTAAGTTCTTCATAATCACTATTAACTTCTTGGCCATCTTCTGAAGTGTTAAATTCAAAGGCTTTAATAGTTTCATTTCAAATTTTCATTGCATAATTCAAATTAATCTAACAAACTAAAACATTAAGCATAAATACATCTAATAATTTAAAATAACACACATTGTCTCAAGTCAACTTAAATACGAATTTATGTAGGACGCTCAAGACAACTCTTCATGTGCCTCCTTAAACAACATGTGCCCTCCCACTTTCGATGAAGATTTAAAACTCGACCATAGTTCTTGCACTTTACTTTGTGAACTTCTTCATTTTCTTCTACCACCTCAAAGTGTTCCCAATCATATGAGCGCACTCTAGAAGCACGAGGCATGATTTAACTTGAATTGAGAATTTGAATTTGAGAAATGATAGATGAGTGAAGAAACGAAGAAGAGGGGGTGTATTCATAGTTTTCAAAGGGCTAAATTAGTAATTACTAAAAGTATTGTTTTTTAAAATAATTGCCCAAAAAGGGCTATTCTTGCAAAATATCCATTGGGCAACGGTCAAATTGGAAGCTGACCGTTACCAACGGTTAAATGAATTTTAAAAATAAAATAAAAAATAAAAAAATAACCGTTGAACCGGTCCGATTAACTGGCTCAACAGTGATTTTCCTTGGCCTGGTTTGATCTGTCCGGTTAACCGGTAATGAAAATGTAAACGTCCTAACCCCCAAACCCAGCCCTACCTGCCCCCTACCATCGATCCGGGTTGATCTGGGTTATTACCGGTCTGGGCCAGTCCGGAACTGGGTCAACCCGGCCCGTTAAACACCTATAACTTAATTACATGGGCATATAAAATTTATCAATTATATACATTTTAAGAATTAATTGAGATATCAATTAATCCCGTTCATGCTATATTGTTTCTAACATTACTTTCCCACTCCCCCCCCCAATGTTTCTTAACCCACTCCTCCACGCTTCTGAACATCTTTCTATCCATTAACGCTTTACTTCCCTATTTTTTCAAAAGCTTTTCCATTTTCTCTCTCAAAATTCCTGATTTCTCTCTCGAGATTCTAGGGTTGAGAGATATTATTTGAAATCCTTAGTTCATCAACAACTCCTTCCCTTTCGATGAAAAGAAAGGAACTCCGACGATAAGCCCTAAAAAATCTACTGATTCGGGAGATGGAGAAATTCCTACATTTGATTTGGGTGCTTTCTCACGGGATTTACTCAAAAAAATAGTGAAATCCCGATATGCAACACCAGAGAAAAAGTCTCCGCCTACCCTTCTGAAGCTAGGGCAAAGGCGCAAAAAAATTGAAGCATGACAGAGATGTTACTAAAGGAACGTCATTTGCTAAGCCAGTAAAACGGAAGGGCAAAAAAATCGTTGGTGATGACGATTTCATGGATGAAGAAGTGATTCCTAAATCTGCAAAAAAAAAATCAAGGTTTCTCTTGCTGGCAAACCCTCAAAAAGGAAGAAGGTTCATAAATCTCCTATACACATACCTTAACAGTAAGGCAAATAACAGTTCGAACCTGTGTATTTCATCTCGATACAATTTTCAATATTTGGATATGTTAGGTAAATAGGTTTCATATAGTGTATAAGAAAGAAAAAATTCCTTTAAAAAATACTCCAAAATGTTTACATATGCCCTATTCGCTCAATAATGTATAGTATTCATCCATTTCAATTTATATGACTTATATTTTTCTTATCGTGATGTTTCATAATTTATGGTATCCTCCAACTTTTGTGAACCATTTGCAATTCAAAAAAATTAAAAATCTTTAAACTATAACAAGTTTAAACTTTAGTATGATATCAAAACTATCTTGCAATTACTAATTTCCGTATTCTTTTTATATCACTAACATAAAATATAAATTAAATATACATTTTATTTTAAAAGTTGTCGTTCTATGAATATGAGGTTTCAACCTCTTTCATTGAAAAATTACCTAAATATGCAAGGTCAAAATTATTTGTGAATATATATATATATATATATATATATATATATATATATATATATATATATATATATTCTTTATGTTTAATCTTTTATAATTTAAATCCCCTCAGGAAAATCTAACTTTACCATTGCCCATGCATAGCACGAGCTCAATGCACTAGATACTGCACATAACGGGAGCTGCACAATGCTATCTTTTTAAAAAAACTTTATACTCAATCTTTTTGTCACTGAAAGAGTAAACATCTTGGAGGAGACATTGTAGAAATGAAAGTTTGGTAATCCTAGATCTCACCACTAAACAATCTTCACCATCAAAATGACCACCACCAATTCTCCGCCAGAACCACCTGATTTGAGCACCATGCACATTGATACACCAGCGACACCCAATAATACCTCCATAGACATGAAACAATCCTTCAAAAACACACTACTTTCACATAACCAAATTCATCATTTACAGAGTACTTGTCACACAACCCACTCACATATTGACTTCTCCGATGAAACTACCAATGACTACTAACCTGACACCTTTATTCCTTTAACGTCAACTGACAAAACTCGCCTATATTCTCCATGAAAATCATCCGTCATAGTCAAAGTGTTTGGTCGAAAAGTCGGGCATCAAACACTACGTACCAAATTACGTACCCTCTAGCAGAAGACTTACCAGTAATTGGTCTAGGCTCAAACTTCTTCCTCATAAAATTCCAAAAGGAAGAGAATAAGAATAAAGCACTCCATGAAGGACCTTGGTTTATATTTAATCATTTCCTCTTAGTGCGTAAGTGGGAACCTAAATTCATTGCCTCTAATGCCCAACTTACTTACTCAACAATTTGGATACGACTACCAGAATTACCCACAGAGTTCTATGACTTCGACATCCTACAAAGAGTTGGATCCAAAATTGGTACCCTCCTCAAAATTGATACTTGTACATCTGCTACCACTAGAAGTAGGTACGCACGCATCTGTATTGAAGTATCCTAGGAACAACCTTTAAAAACATATGTGTTCATTGGTATGCATCGACAACAAATCCTCTACGAAGGTCTCAACATGCTATGCACCATTTGTGGAAGGCTGAGCCACAACAAAACTCATTGCACATTTAAACCATTAACTTGCAAACCGAGTTCATCCCATGTACACTCATCCTCCCTCACTGGACCCCTGCTTGAAAAACAGCCTCTTCAAAGAAAAAAACTCCCATATCCACAATCCTCTATCACGAGTGAATGGAAAATAGTTAATTTTTCCTCAAAAACTAATTATAAAAGCCCACCCCGCGGGAAAGGATGCCTTCACTTAACAAAGAATCACCAAATTTTGGACGCTCATCACACATCAATGCAATGGCGGCTACTACACTGGACCCCACAGGTACGCCTTCAAACGAACAACTCCCAAACCCTGGCCCCCTAATAAAGGGAAAAGACCTGGCTACCCTCCTTAAATTTTTTAATATTCCACCTTAGAACTCATAGAGGAAATCAAAGATATACCTATGATGGACTCCCACCCAATGACATTGAGCCCAAAGACACATTTTCACCATTCCACTACGTCTCTCACACCCAAAGCTCACACCCAGTTGAATCTTCCCAACTTAGGTATAGCCTCACCTTCTCATTCCATAGTATACCAAGCTACTAATCATCCCTCCATGTCAAATTGTTCGACCACGATGATAATCCACATGGCACACACCTCAGACACTACATGTTACGACGGCATATCAACCCAATTGCCACAAACAACTACACTACCCAAACCTACCCAACCCAATTCCCTGAATGATAATAGGCCTATGACAGCTACTCTGCCAAGCCCATTACAATTACCTAAATCTTCTACTCCAAATACCTATCATCTAATAGCCCATCACACTCAACTCAATACACATGCAACACATCCACATGAATTTCCTTCACAAATAGCTTCATCATCAATTACCCCATCTAATCAACCGCAACTGTTACCCACTCAAATAAACCATACATCTGTCGTTCCATCATTACCTCCCATTTCCAACATTACAACCTCTACTACAAGTAAAGCCACTACCACAATTAAACTCCATGCAAATGAATCATTTTACCTTAAATTTACAACAGAGGAGAACACTCTCCTTCACAAACACCCACTTACTCTAACACCCCATTAACTTGAACACACTCGCCATGCAACTATCGAACCACCCTCCACAACACCCCCACCAATATACATCACTCAATACCCCCCAATACTATCACGATCCAAGTTCTCCCTCCGTGAACAGTCGTGACGTCACCTAGTCTCTACGACTAGGTAAGCTTAGCAATTTGCAGAAAAAGGAAAACAAGATACGAAACTAGCAATTTTCGGTAACATAATAACGAAGTTTGAAAATGCCGCTCAGAATATATACAACTTTACTCTCTCAAACTGAACACAAGACACTCTCAAAACCCGGAATCTCATAAAATCATAAGCTAGAGAAAATTATATAGTGTTCTAACTCCAGAATGTCTAAACAAAAGTAACTACATGAAGTCTAAAGCGGAGGGGAGAATAGAGTGGGACTTCTAGGTCTGCGGACGCGACCGATATACCTCGAAGTCTCTGATATCGCCTGCCTCACTGATAGAATGGCTGAGAAGAAGAACCTGGATCTGCACACGAAAAATATGTGCAGGAAAGGGCATGAGTACACCACAACAGTACCTAGTAAGTTTCAAGCCTAACCTCGGTCGAATAGTGACGAGGAAGGTCAGGGCCCTACTGGTTATATATATATATATATGAATGTGATAGTATAATTAAGATACTAACAGTCGATAAAAATAAAGTCACAGAAAGAAAACAACTCAGAACATAGAGATAGCAACAGGGATCTCCCAGGATATCGTCCCGTAGTCCCAAACGTAAATGTGCAGAGGATCTCCTAGGATATCGTCCCACAGTCCGAATCATAAATATGCAGGGGAATCTCCTAGAATACCAATCTGTAGTCCCAAAGTAATATCCAGTACAGTGATCTCCCGGGGATCTTGTCCCATAGTCCCAAATATAAATGTGCAGTGGGATCTCCCGAAATACCGATCCATAGTCCAAAAATAAACATGCAGGGGGTTCTCCCGGAATACCGATCCGTAGTCCCAAAGTAAACACACAATAGTATCAGGAAAGAATCCTACAATTCTATCCAAGTTCGCATCAGGAAAACAGGAAATTTCTACTCTAAATATGCTACACAAAGTCTAGGTAAGCAGTTAAAGCAGGTAAGACAGTTAAGTCACATCAGCATGCTTTTCCTAAGCTAAACAGGAAGTTTCACATATTAGTATTGTCCAATTAAGGGAGAAAACATAGAGAAGTATTTAAAGAAAACATGGTTTTTCAACAATTAGCACGTGTATGCACTCGTCAGCTCACGTGTACGACACTCATATAATAAAGTACCAAAATCCTAAGGGGAGTTCCCTCACACAAGATTAGGCAAGCCACTTACCTCGAACCAACTCAAAAATCAATCTGATATCACGCTCTTGCCACGCGTATCCAACTCCTGATGACCCAAATCTAATCAAATTAATAACATAATGTAAATACAACCACAAACAACTAATTTAGCTACTGAAATCGAAGCTAAGGCAAAAAAATAAAGAAAAATACCCAAAAATCCTCCCCGGACCCACGTCTCAAAATCGGGGAAAAATTACAGATTATGAACACCCATTCACTTACGAGTCTACCCATACAACAATCACTCAAATCTGATACCAAAACCTCGATCAAAATCCCAAAACTCGGTCTAAGAACTTTTCCTCAATTCTCCCAAAATTTTCACCCCAAATCCAAAATTAATTAATGAATTTAAGCTTTGATTAATGGGATACAATAAAAAAGGGATTAGGAATCATTACCCTATGGTCTTCTCTTCAAAATCCCCACAAAATCGCCTTCCCCTGAGCTCCAATTTGATTTTTCCAAGTTATGAACTCAAACCCTCAATTTTCATATTTCTGCCCAGCGATTTCCGCTTCTGCGGTCATGGGGCCACATCTGTGGTCCCGCTTCTGCGGATGGGGACCCGCACTTGCGAGATTTCATTAAACCCCTAAGAGTCGCACCTGCGCTCCACTCTTCGCAGATGCGGTCCGCTTCTACGGTTCTTAAGTCGCATCTGCGACCTTTGGTCTTCATGTCCCAGATCGCACCTGCGGCCTCTTTCCTCGCTTCTGCGGGCTGCACCTGCGGGCTCCTCACCGCAGGTGCGAAAATACCAGAAGTAGCAAACTTCAGTATCTGCCTAAGTCGAAATTCACTTCCGTTAAACATTTGAAACTCACTCGAGGCCCCCAGGACCTCAACCAAACATACCAACCAATCCTAAAACATCAAATGAACTCAATCCAACCCTTGAATCACATCAAACAATGCTAAAACCACGAATCACCCTCCAATCCAAGCCTAATGAACTTGAAATCTCAAGAATTCTACAACCGATACCGAAACCAACCAAACCATGTCCGATTGACCCCAAAGTTTGCACACAAGTCTTATTCAACCCTACGGAGCTATTCCAACTTTCGGAATCGGATTCTGACCCCGATATCAAAATTCACTATCGATCCGGAAACTTCAAAAATTCAATTTTCGGCATTTCAAACCTAAATAAGCTACGGACCTCCAAAACACAATCCGAACATACCCCTAAGCCCGAAATAGCAAAATAGAGCTAATGGAATCGACGGAATTCCATTTCAAGGCCGTCTTCATACTGCTCCAACTACGGTCCAAATTATAAAGATTAAACTCTCATCTAGGGACTAAGTGTCCCAAAACACTCAGAAACCCCAAACGAATCCTCCCAGAAACTCACAATAGCATAAATAAACACGGGAAAAACAATTAATAGGGGATTGGGGTGTTAATTCTCAAAATGACCGGCTGGGTCGTTACATCCTCCCCCTCCTAAAACATTCGTTCGTCCTTAAACAAGCATGGAGACATACCTGAAGTGGTGAAAATATGAGGGTAACGGTTGCGCATATCCTGCTCGGTCTCCTACATCACCTCCTCGACCGGTTGACCCCGCCACTGAACCTTCACTGATGCAATGTTCTTTGACCTCAGCTTTTGAACCTGCCTGTCCAATATCGCCACTAGCTCCTCAACATAAGATAGATCCTTGTCCAACTGGACTGAACTCAAATCCAACACGTATGACGGATCACCGTGATATTTCCGGAGCATCGAAACATGAAATACCAGATGAACTCCTGCCAAGCTAGGAGGTAAGGCAAGCTCATAAGCAACCTCCCCAGCATGTTACAATACCTCAAAAGGACCAATAAACCTCGAACTCAATTCCCCCTTCTTCCTAAATCTCATAACGCCATTCATAGGCGAAACCCGAAGTAGGATCTGCTTTCCAACCATATAGGAAACATCACGAACCTTCCGGTCCGTATAACTCTTCTGTCTGGATTAGGCTGTACAGAGTCTATCCTGAATTACCTTAACCTTCTCCAAGCATCCTAAACCAAATATGTGCCCAATAATCTAGCCTCGCCCGGCTCGAACCAACCCACCGAGGATCTACACCACCTACCATACAAAGCCTCATACGGTGCCATCTGAATGCTGGACTGATAACTGTTGTTGAAGGCAAACTCCGCCAGTGGCAAGAACTGATCCTAAGAACCTCCAAACTCCATCACACACGCACAGAGCATATCCTTAAGAATCTGGATAGTGTGCTCGGACTGTCCGTCCGTCTGGGGTGAAATATTATGCTCAACTCCACCCGAGTACCCAACTCATGTTGTACGGCCCTCCAGAACCGTGATGTGAACTGAGTACCTCTATCTAAAATGATGAAAACTGGAATACCATGCAGACGAACAATCTCTCAGATATAAATCTCTACCAACCGCTCCAAAGAATAGGTAGTACACATAGGAATGAAGTGCATGGACTTGGTCAGCTGATCCACAATTACCCAAATGGCATCGAACTTCCTCAAGATCCGTGGGAGTCCAACTACGAAGTCCATGGTGATCCTCTCTCACTTCCACTCCGGAATCTCCATCTATTGAAGTAAACCACCCGGTCTCTGGTGCTCATACTTTACATGTTGACAATTTAGGCACCAAGCTACAAACCGAACTATATCTTTCTTCATCTGCCTCCACCAATAGTGCTGTCTCAAATCATGTTACATCTTCGTAGCACCCGGATGGATGGAATACCGCGAACTGTGGGCCTCCTCTAGAATCAACTCCTGAAGCCCATCAACATTGGGTACACATATCCGACCCTGCATCCTTAATACCCCGTCATCACCAATAGTCACATCTCCGACATCACCATGTAGAACCTTGTCCTTGAGGATGAGCAAATAAGGGTCATCATACTGACGCTCTCTGATACGATCAAACAAGGCAGACAAAGAAATCACACAAGCTAGAACCCGACAGGGCTCCGAAAAATTCAATCTCACACTAGCTGGATAAGGCCTGAACATTCATCACCATGGGCCTCTCAGCTGCTGGTAAATAAACCAAACTCTCCGCCCGGTGACTCAAAGCATTGACCACCATATTGGTCTTGCCCGGGTGATATAAGATACTGATATTATAGTCCTTCAGCAGCTCTAACCACCTCCTCTAGCATAAATTAAGGTCCTTCTACTTGAACAGATGTTGCAAACTCCGGTGATCAGTATAGATCTCACAAGGAACACCATACAAATAATGACGCCAGATCTTCAAGGCGTGAACAATAACACCTAACTCGAGATCATGGACACGATAATTCTTCTCATGTACCTTCAACTGTCTGGATGCGTAAGCAATCACCCTACTGTCCTGCATTAGTACCGCTCCAAGGCCAATCCTTGAGGTGTCACAATAGACAGTATAAGACCCCGAACCTGTAGGCAATATCAAAACTAAGGCTGTAGTCAAAACTATCTTGAGCTTTTGGAAGCTCTCCTCACACTCTTCTGTCCATTGGAATGGAGCATCCTTCTGGGTCAGCCTGGTCATAGGTGCTGCAATAGATGAAAATCCCTCAACAAATCAACGATAATAACCCGCCAAGCCAAGAAAACTACGGATCTCTATAGCTGAGGATGGTCTGGGCCACCTCTGCACTACTTCCACTTTCTTTGGATCCACCTTGATCCCTTCATTCGATACCACGTGACCCAAGAATGCCACGGAATCCAACCAAAACTCACATTTTGAGAACTTCACATATAATTTCTTTTCTCTCAAAGTCAGAAGCATTGTCCTTAGGTGTTGCTCATGATCTTCCCAACTCTGGGAGTATATCAGAATATCATCAATAAAGACAATGACGAATGAGTCAAGATATGGACGGAACACGCTGTACATCAAATGCATAAATGCCGCTGGGGAATTGGTGAGACCAAATGACCTAACAAGGAACTCGTACTGACCATACCGAGTCTTGAAAGTAGTCTTCGGGATATCTGGCTCCCGAATCTTCAACTGATGATAACCTGAACACAAGTCAATTTTAGAAAACACTTGTGCACCCTGTAATGGGTCAAACAGATCATTAACGACAAAGAATACCGGTTGTTCACTGTAACTTTGTTCAACTAGCGATAATCAATTCACGCATAGAACCATCCTTTTTCTTCACAAACAAAACAGGAGCACCCCAAGGTGATACACTAGGTCGAATAAAGCCCTTATCAAGCAATTCTTATAATTGATCCTTCAACTCAGGAGGGGCCCTACGATAAGGAGGAATAGAAATGGGCTGAGTACCCGGCAACAAATCAATGCCGAAATCATTATCTCTGTGAGGTGGCATACCCAGAAGATCAGCAGGAAACACATCAGGAAAATCCCTCACTACTGGGACTGAATCAACTGTAGGGGTATCATTACTGACATCTCTCACATAGGCTAGATGAGCGTCGCACCCCTTCTCAACCATTCGCTGAGCCTTAAGAAACGAAATAACTTTACTAGTAGTGTGATCTAAAGTACCCCTCCACTCTACTCACGGTACACCTGGCATAGCCAGTGTCACAGTTTTGGCGTGACAATCAAGAATAGCATAATGGGGCGACAACCAGTCCATGCCCAAGATAACATCAAAATCTATCATGCTGAGCAGTAATAAATCAGCTATGGTTTCAAAACCACTAAGAATAATCAAACATGACCGATAAACGCGGTCCATAACAAGAGAATCTCCCATAGGAGTAGAAACATAAATAGGGGAACTCAAGGAATCCCGAGATACGCCCAAATGCAGGGCAAAATAAGAGGACACATAAGAATAAGTGGATCCTGGATAGAATAGAATCGATGCATCCCTATGACAGACCGAAACAATACCTGTGATAACAGAATTGGAGGCAACAACCTCAGTACGGGCAGGAAGGGTAAAGTATCTGGCTTGACCTCCCCCTCTAGGACGACCCCTACCACCCCGACCTCCACCTCAGACTACCACCTTTATATCACCAACTAGAGATGCACACCAGTACAACAATTACCCACCACCACCACAACCCACAGAACTACCCTTCTACCCCCTCAACTCCCACCACATTCCATAGTTTCGTGGATTCAACCCACGTCTATCCTCAATATCCCAACACCACTACATGCACAAGCCTCACCATATCAACCAGTGACTTCACCAATGAGCCCAATACTACTAACCCCAGCCAATCCCAACAAACTAGACGAAATCGAACAACTCGAGGTAGCTGCAACAATGGCGGACATCAGGGAAACATGACCAATACTATGATTCCTCAACGATAACAAATCTTACATCTTCAAAGAGTAGTATGCAAGAAAAGTAGTAATAATTTGCCCAACAAAACTAAGAAGTTTTTCCCTAAATATTCAACCAACAACCAATCCAGAGAAGGGGAAATATGGAATTGTGATGATTCCATCAACGACACTGATCCATGCTTGTACTAACCACTGGTTCATGTAGCTTCAGGTTTGCACACTTGAATCACACACGAACCGCTTGCAAAAAGCCTTGCTATTTTGCTCTCAATTCACGTTTAACTTCTGCGTTTTTGTGCAACACTTGTAAAGTGAGAACATCCTGCAATTTATAGAGTTAGTAGATGAAGAAATAACTAGAGTTCTGATGCAACTCTTCCTTGGCGAAAGAGTTCTAGTTGATCTCAACTTCTAACTCCTTCTCTATCTTGGATAATGTTCTCTTTGAGTAAGAAGCCCTTCTCCTTATCAATTATGCAACCTTTTCGATCAAGAGATATTAAATACACCAAGTTAAGCTTATCTCCTTCACGTGCATCCCACATGCTCGAATCTACCCATTTTTGTGCACCTGAGAGATGGACCTGGTTCATGCCTGAGCTTCCTTTGTCAATCTTCAAAACTAATCTTCACTTGGGCCACAAAAATTTTGATGATGACAAACTCTGTGCTTTTCATAAGCTTAGGCCATGTTTCAACTTAGCTCAACATCAACATAATGTTAGAAACATTTTTCCTTTTTATCACTTATCATCAAGGACCAGGTACATTAGGTTATAAACATCATTGTTCAAAGTGTAAAGCACAACCTTTTCCCCCCTTTTGGCATCATCGAAAAGTTGAATAAAATGTGAGATAACCAGATTTTAAAACTTACTCATGGCCATTGAAGCTACTTCAAATGCAATCATGGATTAATCATCATAGATCAAGATAAGAATTTTAACCATCAAAGAAATATAAACAAACAGTTAGGGCAAAAGACAATGAATTTCATTGATGGTTGATAAGATTCTACCACAGAGCATAAGAAGAAATAAAAATACTAAAAATATGAGCAAAAGAAACAAAAAGTCCCGAACTGGGTCACTAGTTAATCTACACTAGGCTAGGAGGCTTAAGGTTGGGAAGAACTAGGTGCTTGGTTTTTGACTTGGAGGAGTTTCAGCATATCTTGAAGAATGACATCATTCTTCTCTTTTTCTCTCGCCAGCTCAATTCTGAGAGCATCTCTCTCTGTCTCCACCTCAACCAACCTCTTCTTCAGCCTTTCAATCTCAGCATCCTTAGCCTCACTTTCTTTCACCAAGGCTCTGACGTTGCTATTCACTGGTACCTTTTTGGATGAACTAGGTTCTTTAGGAGTGACATTGACTTCATAATCGTAAGCAAGCAGAGTATTAACCCAAAAATGATCCATGCTTGTACTAACCTCCCATTTTTTCATAGGTACATTGAAATGTGAAAGCACAGTTGTGAGAATAAAGCCATAGGAAATGGTATGAGTCTTGAAGACATTTATAACCCTATCAGTAGGTCTGTGAGGGTTTCATGTTCAGATGGAACAGGTTCATCTATATTTTTCCCAAATTGAACCAACCCCTCAACAGCTTCGCCAGACCCACTTCCCCCTGTTTTGCTCACACTCTATTCTATTTCAGTAAATTCCTCTCCCTAAACAACCATTGCACCAGTTTTTTTTGTTAGACCAATAGGAGTGGGTGAAGAATCAACCACTTTTTTACCCTTTCCCCTCACAGCACCCTTGCTCTCTTTTTTCTTTTTCCTTTTTATTTTTACCACTAACTTCTCCAGATTTTGTAGTCTCAACACTGCTATAGATCCTACCAGTACAAATCTATTCTCCAAATTTGCAACAACTTCAGAAATTGTCTCAGGAGTAACTTTAGAATCAGAAGATATCTGTTCAATTTTGGAATACCTAATTTCTTCCCCCTTAGTAGCAGACTTAAATGAATTTTTAGATTTCTGAGATTTTTCTTCTCTACTTGCTTTCAATTGCTTGTTTATTTTCTTGATCTGCTCTCCTTCAGCGATTATCTTATGAGCCATCATCTTTACTCTACTTTTCTTAGAGATTGGTGTGGTTGAAGGAGTGGTAGAAGGTGTGGAAGTGGTTTCCTGTGGTGGTGATGAAGGATTTTCAGAGGTGTTCGACATATCTGGGTTAGGGTATGTAAGAGAAGAGAATTAGATTGTGTTTGGAAGATGAAAGAAGAATGAGAGTTTTTGATGGCTTGAGAGAGATGAAGTAAGGAATACAATAAAGCTGATCAATATACAGAGGAATCATTAATGGGGTAACAACATCTTTTCAGACTTTTAGAAGTTTAATCAAACTGAAATTCAGTTTTGAAGAGACGTTGGAGTGTATCCCTAGAATCTAGGTACTTCAATTCGGTTGGGACTCTTTTGAACGGAACTGGTTCACTTGTAACAGATAAGTCCAAAAGGAGTTTGGAATTAGGTAGGACTCATAATCCAAATATAATTATTTCAAATTATGCAGAGTGTAGAAAACATACCTATTTATCTTGATGAACCATGTTCTTCACTGAATTTTTTTTTGTGTAAGTCTAAATTAATCAAAAAAGAGAAAATATCATTAGAGATTAATGAGTCATTTTAGCACATGACACATGAGTATACTGTTGGAAGTATGAGACTGAGCAAGATTTAATCTAATTATATACAAAATTTACAGACTTTCTAACCAATAATTTTTTTCATTTTTTCCGTTCAACCTTGAAATGGTTCTTTTAGGTGATCTTAATCATCCCTAATTCCAACCTGTTCCTCTAAAAGTGATCTCTACTTAAGGCTTTTATGAATATGTCAGCAATTTGCTTGTCAGTAGCACAAAATTCCATAGTGATCAAGTCTTCCTCATAGTTGTCTCTCAAACAATGATACCTAAAATCTATGTGCTTAGTTCTCTTATGATGAACCGGGTTCTTTGTCATACTAATAGCACTAGTGGTATCACAAAAAATAGGGATGCAACCAACATCAATTCCAAAGTTCAATAATTATTGTTTGATCCACAACAATTGAGCACAATATGAAGCAGCAGCAACATACTCTGCTTCAGCAGTAGATAAGGCCATTGAATTTTGCTTTTTGGTAGCCCATGACACAAGACATGAACCAAGGAACTGTGCCATACCTGAGGTGCTCTTCCTATCCACAAGGAAACCTGCATAATCAGTGTCAGCATATCCCACTAGGTTAAAATTACTACCTTTTGGATACCAAAGGCAAATGTCAGTGGTGCCTTTCAAGTATCTCAATATTCTCTTGACAGCAGTCAAGTGGGACTTCTTTGGATTTGCTTGAAATTGAGCACAAAGACCTATACTGAAAACAATGTCAGGTCTGCTAGCAGTAAGATACAAAAGAGAACCAATTGTTTCCCTATACAACTTCTGATCAACAGATGAACCAGGTTCATCTATATCTAATTTCGTGGATATTGCAATAGGAGTGTCAATTTCTTTGAATGTTCCTTCTTGGTTTGGTTTTGTTACTGAGGAATATGTTCATGGACAGGTTCCCTCGAGGTTTGAGGATAGGTTCCTCTCTAGTCAGTTCCCCTTGTCATGTTGCCCTGGGTGGAAGGACTTGTTCCATCACATGTTCCTTCCTGTGATACATCTTCAGGCTGGACTGTGGTTTCACTATTTGAATTTTTTATCAGCCCAATCTCTTATTTATCTTGTTCCTGCCTCTCAGAAAGAATGTTAGTTTTAAAAAAAATAACATATACATTTTTTCTACACACATAGTTCTTTTACTGTATATCTTATAAGCTTTACTATGTGAAGAATATCCCAAGAATACTCCCTCATCACTTCTAGGATCATACTTACCTATGGAGTCTTTGCCATTATTATGCACAAAGCACTTACATCTAAATGTCCTAAGATGGGATATATTTAGCTTTCTCCCTTTAAGTGACTCATAGGGAATCTTAATAACAAGAGGTCTAGTCATGCAACTATTTATGATGGAGCATGCAAAAATTCAGCAAACTTAGCATTTTCAAATTCAGTTCCATGATCAGACTTAATTGATGCAAGTTGATTACCTAGTTGTTTCTGAGTTTTTTCTAACAAAAGAAGTAAACATGTCAAATTCTTCATCATTAGATGTTAAAAACAATGTCCAAGTAAACCTAGAGTAATCATCAACAAGCACCATCACATATCTTTTTACACCTCTACTTAATGTTCTTATTGGACCACAGAGATCCATATGGACCAGTTCCATCGTTCTAGTGGTACTTACCATTTTCTTGCTTTTGAAAGGGGATCTTACCTGCTTCCTCCTTGCACAAGCCTCACAAACTTTGTCTTCCTTGAACTTAATGTTAGGCAGTCCTATCACCAAGTCCTTGGAGACTAGTTTGTTGAGTTGACTTAGACTGGCATGTCCAAGTCTTTTGTTCCAAGGAAGGGGATCATTATCTAACACACTTAAACAAGTGAGTTCATTTTCTGAAAGTGTGGACAGATCTACAACGTAAATATTGTTAACTCTTTTTCCTTGCAAAACAATCTTGTCAGTGGTAAGATTTATCACAAAACATTTGGTAGAGGTGAATTCTACCAAGTTACCTCTATCACACAATTGTGATACACTGATTAGGCTGTATTTTAGGCCATCTATCAAGTAGAAATTCTCAAAAGAGTGAGAAGCAGTCTTACCTACCTTTCCAATCCCTATGATCTCACCTTTCTTCCCATTTCCAAAGGAGACATTACCTCATTTGAGGTCTTCAAGTGAAAGGAACTGGTTCTTGCTACCTGTCATATGTTTTGAGTAGCCGCTATCCATGTACCATATTTGGCTTCTCCCCTTCACTTGGACCCGTAAAAGGAAATCAGGGGTTAGTCTTAGGAACCCAAACTAGTTTGGGTCCCTTTCTATAGGCAAAAGGGTGAATCAGATTCTTTTTAGCCCAACCTGGTAGCTTATTTTTCCCTTGAACAAATTCTTTATTCTTTTGACTAGCCTTTTTTTTGCAATACATTCACTTTTATGGTGACCAGTTTTACCACAGTATGTGCAAATTTTGTTCTCAGGAAGTGTGAGGTACTTGCTTTTGGGATCCCACTTAGGTGTAGGGGTCCCATAGACAAGTCCTCTCTTATTGCTATTATGGTGTTCATGTATCCATGAAAGTGCATCGGAGGACCTATTCCATTTACAAGTTCTGTCTAGCTCGTATTTAACCTTGCTTAGATACTCCTTAAGAACTCATATCTGCTCATCTCTTTTATACAACTCGTCTTTCATTTTTCCTAGGTTTTCTTCTAATGTGAGTTGTGTGTGATCAACTTTCTTTTTACCTATTCCTAATTTCAGTTTTAGATTTTCAGATCTTAGCTCTAGGACAGTGGTGTCAAGTTCATGAACTTGGTTCTTTAACTTAGCATTTTTACTATCACTTTCACTAGCCCTAAGTTACAGATTTTTGCACTTAGCTTTCAATATCACACACTCCTTAGACATCAGTTCCTTTTCATTGTTTAGATCCTCAGATTCATCAATGAAATCAAAGAGTAATTCAGATAGCCTTTCTTTAGACAAAAATTTAATCTTGTCCTTGAGATGAATTATACTTACCTCAGATTCCTCATCGAATTCTTCAATTGTCATAAGTGCTTGTTCATCTCCATCTTCATCCTATGAGTCCTCATTAGAGCTTTCTCCCCAGGAAGCAACCATAGCCTTTGTTGATCCTTTGTTCTTCTTGTGTTGAACTTGTTCCTTCTTCATATTCCTTCATTCAGCTCTTTCCTTCTTCCATTCAATTTCCCATTGAGGGAAATTTTTGATGTGGTGATCAGTCTTCCCACACTTGTAACACTCCTCATTGGTTTATTTTTTAGGAACCATTGGTTTGCTATAGCTTCCGCTTCTTGAAGGACCATTTCCTCTCATTAGATACTTCTTGAAGTCCTTTGTAATCATGGTCATTTCATCCTCCTCTAAATCAGCACCTTCAGTGATTCTGAGTGCCAGACTCCTTTCCTTCTTGGGTGCATCCATATTCATGGTTTGCCTTCTAAGTTCATAGGCAGTGAGATTTTCAATTAGCTCATCCAACTTAAGAGTGACAGCGTTCTTTGATTTCTGAATAGTAGTAATTTTGCTTTCCCAAGAGACTGGCAGAACCCTTGTCAAAATCTTCTCAACTTTGTCTTCTTCAAGAATAACCCTTCCAAGAGACTTAAGTTCATTTGTCAATGCAGTGAACCATGTATACATCTCCTGGATGGTTTTCCCTTCCTTCATGGTAAAATTCTCATATTGAGAATACAACAGTGTTCTTCTGGACCTCTTCACTTGAGGTGTTCTTTCATGAGCCACTTGCAAAGTATCCCATATTTCCTTAGCAGTGATACAACTTTAAATTCTACTGTACTCATCTGGACCAAGTCCACACACAAGCCATTTCTTGGCCTTAGCATTATTTTCCCATTTCCTCAAGTCCTCGGCATTGCAGTCATCTCTTGTTTTTGGCACTTCTACTCCTTCAATAGTCTTCTTCATGGTAGCCAGGGGACCATCAGTGACAATGTCCCATAGGTGATAGTCTTCTCTGATGATGTGATCTCTCATCCTGTTTTTCCACCAAGAGTAGTACTGGCCAATAAAGAGTGGAGGCCTATCAGTAGATTGCCCTTTCTAGTTTCCAGGTGGTGCGCTCATCTTGATCTGTTCCTAAGGTGTTAGACTCTTTAAGGATAACCCGCTCTGATACCAATTGGTGTTTTATACTTCAATACCACACAAGAGGGAGGGGAGTGATTTGTGTGGTGACTAATTTTTCCCTTAAACTAATTATGGAAGGAACTGGTTCTTCTATGTGTTCCTTCTACTACTATTGTGCAATAGTAAATGTAGATAGTAAAGAACACAAGTATTTTTACGTGGAAAACACCCGCTCAAAAGGTGACAAAACTACGACCTACTACTCAGTAGGATTTTCCCCAACACTTCACTAAATCACTAAGCTAAAATAGCATTTGCAAAACTCTTTGTAAATCTAAGGATTACCTTTAATCCCGTTGTAACAACCAGCCTCTAACTGTTGCGACAACTTCAAGTTAACTCTAACTTGAATACTCAAAGTACCTATTACAATTGCTTCTAGATAAAGCTGAAAGGTACAATATAAAAACACCTACTATAATTGAACTAGAAATAAAGAAAAACACATAAAACTCTTTATGGAGTTGGTTCTTCAATCTGGTTCATATAGCTTCAGGTTTGCACACTTGAATCACACACGAACTGTTTGCAAAAAGCCTTGCTATTTTTCTCTCAATTCACGTTTAACTTCTGCATTTTTGTGCAACACCTGTAAAGTGAGAACATCCTGCAATTTATAGAGTTAGTAGATGAAGAAATAACTAGAGTTCTGATGCAACTCTTCCTTGGTGGAAGAGTTCTAGTTGATCTCAACTTCTAACTCCTTCCCTATCTTGGATAATGTTCTCTTTGAGTAAGGTGTCCTTCTCCTTATCAATTATGCAACCTTTTCGATCAGGAGATATTAAATACACCAAGTTAAGCTTATCTCATTCACGTGCATCTCACATGCTCGAATCTGCCCGTTTTTGTGCACCTGAGGGATGGACCTGGTTCATGCCTGAGCTTCCTTTGTCAATCTTCAAAACTAACCTTCACTTGGGCCAACACCTAGCAAACAAAATACTAGAACAACTCGATAGGTATGTTTGCAATTATGAATGGTTTAACTTATTTCCATAAGCAAATGTACAACATTTACCTCGTACGCACTCAGATCATTGTCCCTTATTAAACAACTTAAAACACACTTTTCACCGAAAAAAAGTGTTCCGATTTGAAACAATTTGGACCTCACACCCACACTTTGCCAACCTAATCAACCGTAATTTGGCTCTTAATAAGGGCCTACTACAAGCCATAGAAGACTTCACATAAGAGGTTCAGGAGTGGAACCAAAATACTTTTGGTAACATTTTTAAAAAATAAAAGAATTTATTACCCCGAATTGCTGGCATCCAATCCTCCCCTAGTTACCCCAAAAGCCCTTTCCTTCGATATCTAGAAATAAATCTTATTAATAATTATAATAATTTACTCCGGCTTGAAGAACGACTAAAATCGCGTATCAACTAGCTTCAACAAGGCGATGCAAATACCAAATTTTACCATCTCACTACTCTTCGAAGAAATTGTATAACAACTCTCAAAGATTTAGGTGGTAATTTGATTCTTGAACAATCTCAAGTCAATGATATGATATATCATTATTACTAAAACTTATTCATCACCATCCAAACCCAATCCACAAAGTCTTATGATACATCTCCATATCGAACACCAACTTCCATGGATCATGCCACTCTGACTCGCCCTCTTACCCTAACGAAAATATTCCAGGCCATAAACTCTTTCCAACCACTCAAAGCTCAAGGGCCATATGGTCCACACCCCTTCTTCTATCAAACCTACTGGCCCCAAATTGCCCATTCAGTGATATACTTCTGTAATGACGCTTCCACTAATCAACGTATCCCACCACAAATTAACAAGACCTATATATGCCTTATCTCCAAGGTTAAACATCCTTCATCCATTACTCAATAATGGCCAATTGGCCTTTTCAATACTATCTATAAAATTATTACCAAAATAATAGTTTCTAGACTCAATCCTATTATAATTAAAATAATTAGCCCCCGACAGTCGGCTTTTTTAAAAGTGTAACGACCCGACTGGTTGTTTTGAACAATTGCACCCGATTCAGCAGTTTGAGGTCAAGAGTAGCTTCAAATTATGTATATCGACTTGTGTGCATGGTTGGATTCAGTTTTCGGATAAATCGAAGTCGAATTGGAAGAAGAAATCTAGTTTTGAAGCTTAAGCGGTAGGAATTTGACTGGAATTTGACTTTGGAGTAAACGGCTCCGGAATGAGTTTTGGATGATGTCAATAGCTTTGTATGATGATTTCGGACTTAGGTGTGTGTTCGTATTTGGATTTGGAGGCCCGTAGGTTAATTTGAGGCATTTCGGTGAAAGTTGGAAAAGTTGAAAATTGGAAAATGGAGAGGTTTGACCCATAGTTGACTTTTGTGTTATCGAGGTCGGAATACGATTCCGAAAGTTGGAATAGCCCCGTAATGTCATTTTGGACTTGCCTGCAAAATTTGGTGTCGTTTGGAGTTGATTTGATATGGTTCGGACGCTTGGTTGCAATTCTAGAAATTCTTGAAGTTTAAATTTGATTTTCATGCATTTTGGCGTTCGATTCATGATTTTAGAAGTTATTTTGATGATTTGAGCACGCGAGCGATTTCATGTTGTGTTTTTAGACTTGTGTGCATATTTGGTTTGGAGCCCCGAGGGCTCGGATGAGTTCCAGAATGATTTTTGCATAGTCTTGATAGCTGGTACTGGTATCATCGCATTTGCGATGTATTGGTCGCAAATGCGACAGCCGCAATTGCGAAGCAGCCATCGCATTTGCGAGGTCCGAGCTGCTGGGTAGAGTTCGCATTTGTGAGGTCCGAGCTGCTGGGCAGCGTTCGCATTTGCGAAGAACTCTGTCGCAATTGCGAAAGTCCTTCATCGCATTTGCAAAGATTTTGTTGCAAATGCGACCTTAGCAGGGTAATTCCAGGCTTCGCATTTGCAAAGCTATCTCCGCATTTGCGAGTTCGCATTTGCAAACCCAGTGTCGCAAATGCGGCATCTGCAGCCTGCTAAAAGCTGAGTATTCTGAGTTTTTTCTCATTTTGAACCCTAACTCCGAGAGTGGGCGATTTTGAGAGGAGATTTTCATACCAAATCATTGGGTAAGTGTTTTTAATCAATTTCCAACTATATTTTGTGATTATATCTTAGATTTAACATCAAATTCATGAGAATCTAAAGGAAAATTTAGGAAAAATTGGGAAATCTTTCAAAATGTAAATGATGATTTGAATGACCAAATGGTATCAGAATTTGATAATTTTGGTATGGGTGAACTCGTATCGGAATGAGTATTCGGTTTTTATAAATTTTGTTGGATTCCGAGGTGCGGGGCCGGGTAGTTGACTTTTATTGACTTTTTGCAAATCGTATAAGAATCATAATTTTGTTAATTGGAATTGTTTTCTCTTTCATTGTTTGATGTATTCAAGTTGTTTTTGGCTAGATTGAGCCGAGCATTAATGAATTGGTAAAGAAAAAGCTAATTTGAGTATTGAATTGGCCAGATTGAGGTGAATATCTTGCCTAACCTTGTGTGGGGGACTCCTCCTTAGGATTTGAGTCTTCTATGCTAATTGTAGTCCGTGCATGCGAGGTGACGAGTGTGTGCTCGGACTTATTTGGGGAAAATTTACTTTTAGGATTCTTAGGTCCTTATGTTCATTAAGTGGGGAGTTTTTCTGATATGATTGGGTTTCCTAATTGCTTGTTTCACTTCCATATGCTCCATATGATGTTGTTAGCTTTCCTCTCACTCTTACTTGCTACTTGACCCTTATTTGCCTTAATTGAAGTGATTGCCTTCCTTATTGTTTTGATACTTCTTGATTGTGAATTCCTCTATGACTTCGTGCAAATTTGTTACATGTCCAATTGTTGTGATTACCGGTGTAATTATTACATGCTTATTATGTCTTGTTGTTTTGTTAAGGTTATTGTGCTTCTTGGTTTTTCCGCGATCCTTATTACGTATTATTCATGCTTAAATTGACAATTATTCATGTTGAACAAGACTTATGACATTCTCTTGGTAATTGACCATTGTTGAGTATTGACTCAAGTTGAGATCTATATTGCGAAGCCAGCTGTTGAAATAAGATTGGTTATTGTTGATTCCCTTGCTGAGAGATTATTGTTTCTATTGTTGATTCCCTTGTCGGGATGTTATTGTTTCTACTGTTGATTCCCTTGCTGGGATATTATTAATTTCTACTGTTGATTCCCTTGCCAGGATTCTATTGATTTCTATTGTTGATTCCCTTACCGGGATGTCATTGTTTCTGTTGTTTGGGTGAGGAAGAGTGTAAAGCACAAATGGTGATGTCGTGCATGATATTGTGAGGAAGAGTGTAAAGCACGAAAGGTGATGTCGTGCCACATTATTGAGAGTAAAAGCACGAAGGGTGATGTCGTGCCATGATTATGAGAGAGTTAAAGCACGAAGTATGATGCAGTGCACATTTCTGTTTATGCATATAGTGAGGAAGAGTGATAAAGCACAAAGGGTGATGTCGTTCACTTTCTGTTTATTGTGTTTATTTGTGGTTATCAATTCAAGTGTTTTAATTGTTTAGATTCCTTTACTGTTGTGATCCTTTGTGATGGAACCACATAGTGTTTTTCGATACTTCGCCCTATTTATATACATATTTCAATACTTCAAGTTTCAATAATTGTTCATTTGTAATTCAATTAGTTACTCAATTAAATTTTCTTAAACCGTCTGAGGTTGTATTTTACTTAAAAAAATATTTCTACTAAGTTAATTTATTAAATCCCATGGTAAATATAATAATTCATTCGATGTTGTATTTTAATTGAAAATGGTACTTTCTTTATTCAAATGATTTCTAAAAATAACTTCATTTTTTCTTGTTGAGTTCTTAATTGGCTTAGAAGTTGTACTCTACTTTATATTATGTAAATGAGACTTTTTGAACATCTTAATTGCATTGGTTATGGACCCTATGTACTGAGTAACATGAGAACGTTGTTGTGCAAAAAGAGATAGAAATATGTGGGTACAAGATGCCGGGTGTGCTAAAGGTTTGGTAATTGAGATTATGATATGAGACATCGAGTTTGAGATGATTGGAATTGTGTATTAGAAATGATATGATATATTGAGCTGACATCGCCTTTCGTGTACATTTTTTTACTTGTCTGTGTTCCAGCTATGTTGGTGTTAATTTACTTGGTTATCTTTTGTTTCTATCCGAGTCCCCTTTTATTATTTCGACAATTTGTAGTTTGATTTATCCCTGTTGTTGATATTACCTTGTTACCTTTATCTTGATATTTGTTATCATATCATGTTTAATCTATCTGACCAGTAGGTTTCTTGACTGTTCCTCGTCACTACCCCACCGAGGTTAGTTTTGATACTTACTGGGCACCGTTGTGGTGTGTTCATACTACACTTCTGTACATTTTTGTGTACAGATTCAGGTATTTGATCGGTAGTAGTTGTGTGGGTCGTTGCGGTGGAGACTCAAGGTAAACTTGCTGCAGCGTTTACAGGTCTCGGAGTCACCTTCATTTGTACTTATTTTCATTTGTTTCTTTTGTTTCGGAACAATGATGTATTTATTTTGTATAACTACTCTTAGAAAGGCTTATGACTTGTACCACCGGTTTAGGAAATTGAAATTTGTTAAGAGTTATTTAAATTAAAGTTAGTAAATATAAATGTTATCTCAGTTAATGTTAGGCTTACCTAGTTTAGAGACTAGGTGCCATCACGACTCCTTCGGAGGGATTTTTGGGTCATGACAAAAAGGAAGACGAGCTTCGGATAATGCCATAATAGTCCAAGAAATCCTTATTTCTTTTCATAAAAAGAAAGGTAAGTATGCTAATTTCTTACTCAAACTCGATCTAGAAAAAGCCTTCGATAAAATGGATTGGAGTTTCATTAAAGAAATTTTGCACTTCTTTAATTTTTCAAGCCAATTCATAAACCAATTTATGTCATGCATCAGCACCACTTTCATCTCTATCCTTCTAGATGGTCATCCAAGACCATACTTCTCACCCACAAGGGGCATTCGCCAAAGTGACCTCTTATCTCCCTACATTTTCATATTATGCATGAAACATTTATCACGACAAATCCATTATTTAGTTGACTATCAAAAATGGAAGGCCATAAAGATCTCAAGAAGTGGCCCAAATATTTCTCACCTATTATTTGTCGATGATATCACATTAACTTCCAGGTTAACCACTACGAGTGTCCACTCCATTATAGATATTCTTAATCAATTCACACAAAAATCAGGACAAAGCATTAATTTTATTAAGTCAACAATTTATTTCTCTAGAAATGTAACTCAAATAGATAAATCTTTTGTCCTAACCTCCTTCAATATGCAAGAAGGAGTCCAGTTTGGAAAATATCTGGGCTTTCCCCTATTAGTACAAAGCCCCATCAAATCCGACTTTTAGTTCATCTTGGATAACTTTAAAACAAAATTGGCGGGGTGAAAAGTCAATATGCTTACAATAGCAAGGCGAACTACCCTAATTAAATCTATGCTGAATACACTCCTTAATCATGTAATGCAAGTCATTAAACTCCCGCAACAGGTCATATCTAAAATGAACCGTTATCAACGTAATTTCCTTTGGGGTACTACTCAACACAAAAAGAAAATTCACCTTATCAAATGGTCACTCGTTCAACAATCAAAATGTCAAGGAGGCCTAGACATTCAAAATTTGAACACCAAGAATAATGCCCTACTAGGAAACTTAGCATGGTGACTTTTAAAATCCCCTGGCTCATTATAGGCCTCCCTACTACTAACTAGATACTCTACTCACCAAAGCCAAACCTCCAACATCTGAAAAGCTATCCAATTAGGCTGGAAGTTTTGCCAAAAAGGAGTTGTCTGACATATCGCTACAGGCCAGCATATTAACTTCTGGAATGAACCTTGGATAGGACCAAATATCACACATAGAAAAGTCATAGAATGGCCATTACACAAACATGAAGAAGATTCCAAGGTCAATCAACACATTACAAACAATATGATTAATACTATTAATTTGTTTTTTGACCTACCTATCCAAACCCTCTCATTAATCCGTAAAATTCATGTTCCAACTCTTGCTAACTTCCATTCCTTTGATCAAATAATTTGGGGCCTTACATCCTCTGGACATTTCTTAGTAAAATCTTTGTACAATAAATTAACTGGCACTCATAACCAATACTCCTACATTGGCTTTGGAAATTAAACCTACCTCCAAAAATATCCTTTTCCTGTGGTTAATTTCCCACCAACGGTTGCCCCCCGCCACTCATCTTTATAAGATACATATCACAACTTCGAACACCTGTTCCATTTGCTTACACGGTGAGGAAATAATTAATCACCTCCTATTCCAATGCCCAAATGCTCTCCGCATATGGACTCAACTAGGCCTCACAAACGACCTACACTGTATGGATATTCCAAGCACACAACATATTCAAATCATCCACACATTACTTCACACCACTAATAATCTGTTGTTAAACCTACCTTCATGATTATTAAGTCCATATACAACATGGAATATATGGAACCTACGTAATTGGTTCATTTTCTAACATCAAACGCCCAGCCCAAAAATTCAGCAATTAATTTCACAAACAGCTGAATATAACTTTATTATTCAGAAGCAATCACAAAAACCAACAATCACACCCATGTATGTCAAATGGTACCCTCCTACACATGGTACTATTAAATTAAACATTGACGGATCCTCTAAAGGCCAACAACCCAGAAATAACATAGGTGGAGTTTTCCGAAATAATATAGGACATTGGTTACTTGGATTCATGGGCACAAGACCCACAGGAAACTCTGCATATATGGAACTATGTGCCTTATTACAGGGATTACAATTAGCACGACATCATCACTTCATCCCATTAGAAATCAACGTGGATTCTACAGAGGTAATCTCGATGCTAAACCATCACAATTTACATTACTCATCAATACTAATGGAATGTAGGTACTTGCTTCGACAATTGGGTAACCCAACCATCAAGCACACATACAGGGAGAAGAATCGCGTTGCAGATAAACTTGCACAATATGGAGCCACACAATCCTCACTGGAGCAGACTCTCATCCTACAACAACCACCCACCTTTTTGAATCAGCAACTTCTGGACGACCAAAGGGTAGCGCTTACGCAAGAAACGTAACAATGCCTACATCAACAAACAACATATCCTTTTGTATGCATGAACATGACAGTGGCGATAATATTGTAGCTCATCTAGGGATCATTATAGTGGTACAAATATTACTTCTTTTTGTAACAATATGCAAAGCGTACACTTTGCTCCTTGTATTGGCTCTTACTTTTAATTTAATACTCCATTTGTTCCAATTTATGTGAACTTATTTCCTTTTTGGTCAGTTCCAAAAAGAATGACTATTTTCTAAATTTGGTAACAATTTAGCTTAAACTTACAATTCTACCCTTAATGAGAAACTTTTATAACCACACAAATACTCTGGTTCCCTTTTTGAGTTGTTTAGGACCACAAATTCTACAAGTCTTTATTTTTTCTTAAACTCAGTGTCCAGTCAAACAAGTTCACATAAATTGGAACGGAGGGAGCAGTGGCGAAGCCAGAAATGTTTCCAAGAGTGTTCAAACTTGAAAGAACTAAAAAGAAATTCCCGACAAATGGTGTTCAATATATATTTTATACATCTAAAATCAATATTTTACTTGTATATACAATGTAATTTTTCGTAATATTTTGGTGTAAAAGGTGGCTTCGCCCCGGAGGGATGTTGACCAAAAAAAAAATCAAATACATATAAAATATACTTTTTGCAAGTGCAGAGAAATCAAAAGCGAAATGGAAGTGCGCTAAGCTAAGACACGTAGTTCTTTGTCCTACTTTAAACCCAAACATTGACCGTGTCAAGTTGTCAATACAGCGACACACGCAATACTCTATCCGCTGTTCAAATCCACAACTACAACAATAAAAACCCATTTTTTTCAATTTAAACCACCATTATTCTGACGTTACCCAGAGAAAATCCATTTCACGATCAACACAACAATGTCATCCTACGGCAACAGAGCAACTTATTCTCCTTCAGCCCCACCTCTCTCCGACCCAAACGAGCCCCCAGTAGCCCATCCCTATCATCCTCCTCCTTCTTCTTCTTCGGGAAATTACTCAAATTACCCAAATTACCCTCAGTCTCAGCAGCCACAGCCACAGCCACAGAGTAGTGGTTATGGATATGGGCCTACTTCTTCTTCTTCTTATGGGTATAATTACCAGCAGCCTACTCCAAATTATGCTGCTTTTTTTCCACCAGGGACTGACCCACAAGTTATTCAGAGCTTCCAGATGGTGGACAAGGACCAAAGTGGGTTTGTTGAAGAGAAGGAGTTACAAGAGGCTCTTTCTTCGGGTTACCAAAGGTTTAGGCTTAGGACTATTCGTTTGCTCATCTTTCTCTTCAAAAATCCCTCTGACCAGTTCCCACGCATTGGTAAGCTTCTTTTTTTTTTCCCCTTCTTGGGTTTCTTATTTGGTCATTTTTTACAAATAAGTTTCCCTTTTTGCCATGCTTTTAGTTGTCGGGTTCTTTATCCCAAGTATGCTTTTGGATTACCCCTCCTTTGCAATTTCTTCCCTATAGTTTGATTCAACACTAAGTTTAAGATAAAATGAGGACTTTTAAAACTTGTGGTCTTAAACATGTCATAACATTTGTATAATTACAAGACTTTTGGGATGTGTGGTCTTAAATGCCATAACATTAGTGTAGCTACAAAAGCTTCTCATTTACTTTCAAATGAGAATTTTAAAGTTAGATGTTTCCGGATATAGAAATTGTATCAATCTTTTGGAACGTATGCATAGGGAAATAGTGCCAACAAATTGGAGCAGAGGGAGATGTTTTTCTTTTAAAGAACTTTTGCACATTAATTTTCCCAAAAAACAATCAGTTAGCTAAAGAGGTGGTTGGAGGATTTTCTTTCTGAGAAAAGCTCTTTTTCTACCCACTAAGCAGTCCGAAATCTTTAAAAAAAAATACAGCTGCGCAAACATATATCTTTTTTGAAAATATGCAAAAAGTTTCTCAAAAAGTTGTCCAAACGGCTTGGCAAGAGTTAGTTCAATTTTTACTCATTTTTTTTTTTTTTTGAATTTAGGTCTTCGCTTTTTGCTATTAGTCTAATCACTTCGTAGTTCGTATATAACTTTTCCTTTCTATCAATGTAGTTCAAATTTACAATGGTGATTTTGTTGTTCTGATCAGAAATAATGAGTACAATATATCGCTTGTATTTTTCTTTGCTTCTAAAAAAAATTGTGGGTGTTAGCTATATGACATTGCTGTCTAATTTTGTTGCTCCAAATATTGTTTTTGCTATATCTTATTTAATTGAGCCATGTATTGTTGAACAGGACCAAAGGAATTTGCTGCACTATGGAGTTGTCTTGGTCAATGGAGGGTACACAGTTCAATTGCTTTCTACTTTAGGTTTTTATTAAGTATTAACAGTCAAGAAATTAGAGTATCAAAACCTCTATCAGGAAGACAAAAAAGATATCAGAAATGGAGGTTGACATGAGTAGTAGCAGGCTGTAGAGGATGGAGGGGTGGGAGGGGATTGAGGAAGGAGGGAGGGGGGGGGAAGAGAGAGAATGACACTAAATAAATTATATGCAGCCCAATAAGTCCTTGTCCTGGGGTAATTTTCTAGGTTTTCGACACCTATGGAACATTAGAGAGAGAAGCTACTGCAGTATAGAAAGTGGTTTGTAAACATTTTGTACAATTTGGAGAGAGAAATTATAGATGTTCTGAGAACAGACATTCATCTTTATCATGCGTAAAAATTAAAGCTTTACAGTTCTCGTTCTTATAGTGTAACTTGAAAGATGCTCATAGTGTGGATATTTTTGTGGACTTACTATGGATGAGTTTAGGAATTCTTTTTTGCCTCCAAAAGAATTATGGAGGAGAATATTAACAATTAAAAAAATTATGGAGCGCAGTATTGAGGATAACATAGTGGCTGATATACCATTGTGCCTCACTCTCACCTTACCACTGCCTTCCGTTTTTGTTTCCAAAATCATCTTTACCACTTTGCAAATTATAATTACTGCCTCTGACATTGATCCTCTTGTTTGTAGGCAATATTTGAGAGATTTGATAGAGATCGAAGTGGGAAGATTGATGCGACAGAACTAAGGGATGCTCTCTACAGTCTTGGATACATGGTGCCACCTTCTGTTCTTGAAGTTTTGATCTCCAGATATACTGACGGATGCAGTCGGAGGCCTGAACTATGTTTTGATAGCTTTGTCGAGTAAGCCTCATTCTGCAATAAACCTTTTCATCGAATAGATAGGTTCTTAAGTTGGCTATGTTCTGAACTTTATGTTTTAATGATGCAGATGTGGGATGATTGTGAAGGTAAAATAACTGATCTCTTTCTATAAATACTTTGCTACTTGATATCTCAATTTCTGTAATACATCTGCCTGGCTTTTATATATTTCTTTCCTCATTTTAGTCACTGGTCTGACATTACCCTCATTAGCTAGGGGGTGCTAGAACATCAGAATCTTAAGCTACTGTTTTTTTTATTTTTATAAAGATGAATCTTAAGCTACTATATGAGTTGCATACACTAAAATTGCTACACCCCTATGTGTACTGTTCTTTGAAATTGCCCCTTTACAGAAAGTGATACCAACTTACCCCTATTAGAGTTTCCTCGAGAAACACAAATTTACTTCAGGCGTGTAAACAACATATAAGGAAGTATAATGTATCCCAAGACGTCTAGAACATATGTGAAAAGGTTATAAGTACACACATGTAACTTGAACTATACTTTGTTAAGAACCGCAATAAACACATGATGCAATCATCAAATATAGTATCAATCAAGCTACTCAATTTGTTAGCCGAAACTTAAAATACGCCAATACAAGCATCAAGTTGTCCTTGCATGTGCAGGTTGGAAAGCATATAAATAAAACGTACTTAAAATATGAGATCTAATAATTCTGTCCAAAAACATACATACTTTCTGAGAAATCATGCTAGTAATGATAAATCAATTAAAGATAGGTTTCGCCTCATCTCTAAGCTCGAATAGTTGCTGGTATTTACTACAACTAGTCAATCCAATCACTTCCTTGCGTTATCGAGTGAAAAGCATGAGGAATTAACATGTTCCCATCATTGGGGTTGATAATCATGTTTAACCCTTGCTAATAATTTTAACCTTAATTTACTGAATTGAAGAATCCCCGTTGCTTAATTTCCTAATAAAAGAAATCAAATTTTAGGAGTTCAATCCTTACTGACTTGAAAATCCTTGATCAACATTGGGTCAACTGAAATTCTACTCTCCAATATTCCCTTGGCTGCTTACGTTTGAAAGGGATATAATGTGATTTCTAATTAAGCTTTTATAGCTACACGGTTAAAATATGAGAAAGCTGTATATCCTGGGCTACATCCATCTTCAGCTTCTCAGAAGAACCTTTGAGGATTGGATTCTGCCTTTTTTGCATGTCAAGCTACTCCTTGTCCACGAAGTGGTAGCCCTTATCTGCCTCTCAGATAAATCTTTGTAACTGTCTTGTGTTAGCTAGCCTTTTCTAAAAGCATTAGTTACCTAGAACTCTTTTCATTTCAAGTAGAGAAAGGTGAAAAATAAATTCTAGGAGGGTGATCGCTGAATAAAAAAGCGTGTAACGTCTATATAATATGTAAATAATAACGTGTATATCAACTAGCATAGAAGAGGATTCTGCACTATGGTATTTCACTAGGAGGGTGGTTAATGGAACTTCTAAAAATAGTTTGGAGTTGTATGTTGTCCATCTAAGAGGCAAGTTGATGAAGCTCTGGTATTGAATTTTGTCCAATCATGCTTAGTCCACCCCTAGATCTTCTCTTCTGTTAAGTAACCCTCATCAGTTATGTAAAGCTTCTCAATATGCTTTCAGACCTTTCCACCTGGAAGGAACCTATGAATGAGAATTCACTGGTATAACCTTACCTTCTGCCATGGCTACCAATCCTTAACAACTAACACGATACTGTTACTGTTTAGGATCCGCTATGAAGTTGAAAATTCAGTTTATCAATTTAAATACTTCTCAAGATTTTCACCTTGTTCCTTTGTCCACACACCATCAGCTTAGCTTCTCCATTTTGCATTCATTAGTCTTAGTACCGAAACTTCTCAAATCCACTTTGGAAAACTGAAGCATGGTGAATTCGTGTTTTGGGAAAGGAGGAAAAGGAAAAGAAAAAGAAGAAAAAGCAGAACAAAACAAAAGAGAAGCAACAGAAAAAAGAGGAATCTATGAGGACATTCAAGAAATGGTTCTCCTTTTATTTTAGCTACCTCACAAACCAAATTTGACAACAAATCTGTGGACAAGTTAGATTACCTTGCATTTTCTGTGGACAAGTTATCAGATGTGAAGCTTGATCCTCGATGCAGGCCAGCATAAGTGAACGGTAATGGTAGAAAGTGTTATAGATAGGAACAAAAAGGTGTAGCATGTCATGGCTTATTAGAAGTAAATTAATGGCTATAGGGCTAGTAGTGGTGGTCTTGTAGGTCAGTATGATTAGGTTCGCTGATAGTGAGCGATGACGATTGAGATGTTGGGTTATCAAGAAACTAGCACTATAGTTTGCTGAACAGTGAGTAATGAGCAGATGATTGCTGAGAGGAAGGAGTTGGTTAATATAGGCTATGCAAAGAAATAGTTTGGTGGTTAATAGGCCAAAGAAGTTGATGTTTTAATAAGTATCCTAAGGTGATTGTAACATTGGAGGCAATGCATTGCCATTACACTTGATCCTTAAGGCAGGCCCCAAACTCTAGGGTCGGGATTCTTTGTTATTTGTCTGACAATAAAAATAATGGTGGATAGTGCAATGGAGTAGGAACAATAGGATGTAGCATGGAACTGTGTCTAAGAAGTAAATCAATTGTCTTATCAGAACAATAGGAACAATGTATTGTGCATTATTTGGATACAGTAGGAACAGCGTATTGTGCATTATTTGAGAAAATATGTAATAATCTTTATTAATCTTCCAGATTTTCTTTTGAATTTTATGTTATATTATTGATTTTTATCCTTTATTTTGTGTAGATTCTTTTTTGTTTCAAAAATTAAAATAAATCGATCTCGAAAGGCTAATTCCTTGCCCAAGAAGAGTGAAACTTCTCCCTTTCTCCTTTTGCCCTTAAAAACATTGATGTGAATTATGTACTTCCTCAGATCATAGACATTTGACAGGTTTATGAAGGTCAAATGCACATTTCTCAAGTCAGTCAGAGTATGTCTGCCTGTTGATCATAGGGATCTCTTGGGAATAGGTTGTGCATTGAGAACTTCTCTGTGTTTCCGAATATAAGTTAAAATGGTTATATATCAGAAACATAGAAGATCATCCAGATGCTAATAGATATAGTGTGCGTTATCTGATATATTGCCTTAAAAAGTGAAATGAATTGAGGTGGAATTCAACTTCAATATAATATTTGCACACATCACATGGAATTCTTTTTAAATTTGTCAACAGTAAGTATTTTGCCTTGATGTTACTGTCTCTGAATCCTTCTGTTTTTGCATTTTCAGGGCTTGACTGAAAAGTTCAAGGAGAAAGACACACGTTATACCGGCTCGGCAAAACTGACCTATGATGAGTTCATGTCCATGATCCTACCTTTTATTGTGTCATACTAGGATGTTAGAGATTCAGTTTTTATTTTATTTTATTTATTATTTGACACGTTTTCCGGTTTTGGAGGGAATGTCTAAAGTTGGCATTGTATATGTACAATCGTCTGTACAAGTTTTTTCATGTCTATTCTTCCTCAATTACATTTTGATCATCTCTTTATTCTTCGACTGGTATATTAGAAGATGTGTTGTTCAAGTATGGTTGTGTATAGTTTCTAGTATATGTAGCGCGATAAATTGTTAGGCTATTATCCCTTCTATTATTTTGGGATTTCGGGAATCAAAAGAACTTAATCTCCTCGTTTGCAAAAATATGGTTCAGTTGGTATTCTAGTGCAGGCTGCAGCTGCCTCGAGAGGAATTGAAGAGAATAACGAAATTTTGTATGTATTACTGCAAGACTTGTAATATACTAGTGATATTGGCCAAAAGGATTATAATCATGTTGCCAAATGCAAGTCATTGTCCGGATATCAACACAATCTCATATCATTGATCCAAAAAGAATATCCTGTACAGAGTGTCAACAGAGTTAAATTACTAGATACAGATCACATACAGATCATAGGCCTTTGATAACTCAGGTCCAAATGTCATTCTTGGTGAATATTGCAGATAGCAGCATTAATACTTTTACAATCAAACTCCATTGTCTTCATCCAATTCTCAAAATCTCCAATTTCCTGCGCCAAAAAAGTGCATTGAAGCTACTGATATATATATATATATATATATATATATATATATATATATATATATATATATATATATATATATATATATATATATATGTATGTATGTATCTGCGGAATTGGATAATACCAACATACATCATATCAATACAAAAATTCACACTTTCCACTGTATAAAAGCATCTCATTTTGCTACACCTCACCAACATTCGGTCAAAAGGAGAATCTAATAGTCAGGTCTTTCACATAATAAAAGGTTCACAATGTTTGGACCAAAAAGCAAAACTAAAGTATTTTCACAGGATCTGGCTTACTTAGGGCAGTGGATCATGAAAAATAGGAAATTGTCGGAGTTAAATTGGGTTTCTAACAACCATGGCTATGACATTTTAGCTGAGCGAAGAGCAACTAACAAATATGCTTCTGCTATTACATAATTAAATTTCTGTAATATATGAACATATGCAAGGATTGTGAACTTCTCAATAAGTGAAGACTAAGATTGATAAACTATGCCAAGTCAACTAAATAGAAGATCATGAATGAATCACTGAGGTTTCATTTCATTCTAATTTCCATCTTGAAGTATACCAGTGGAATGGAACTTTAGCAAAGTAAATGTGATTGCAAATTCAAATTCTATCCACAAAAAAACAACATGTATGGCCACAAAATTATAGGCTTCTATTCCGATTTCCCATTTTTCACTTTTCTATTTTGGTTACTTTACTCTTCCTAAAAAGTAGTCCAAAAGAACTACTATGCTCAAGCCTAGAACAGTTCTATAATTACAAGTGAACAAACTAGTTCTACTAAAATAAGGCGACATTTACTTTGGCTGGGAATTCATCAGAATATTCAATCTTTTCTTTTTCGATAACGGGTGGTGTCTTGCTCACCAGTACCGGTACTTGCTAACTCCCACTAGCAAGTAACGGTAACTCTACCCACCAAGACTTAAGACACATGCAAAGCAATCACCTAGCACTTTGTTGACTGTGCTAGCTCGTACAATATTCAATCTTGAAAACATAAAGGCAAGTAAAGTGAAAGAAAATTGCAATTGGAAATTAAGACTTCAAAAAGCGAATCACTCATTGGTGTTATTTGATTTTAATTTCCTTCCTGAAGTTATACCAGTGGAATGGAATTTTAGCAAAGTAAATGTAACAAAAAATTCGAATTCCATCCCCCGAAGATCAGCATGTATGACCACAAAATTAGACATTTCTTGGGGTTGCCCTTCCTTCCTTTTTTTGGTTATGTTACTTTCCTCAAATAATAGTCCAAAAGAACTACTATGCTCAAGCCTCAAACAGTTCTATAATGATAAGTGAACATACTACTACAACAATAACAAACCCAGTGAAATCCCACATGTGGGGTCTGGGGAGGCTAGTGCGTACGCAGTCCATACCCCTGCCTTGAGAAAGTGGAGAGACTGTTTTCGGTACACCTCGGCTCAGAAAAATAAGTGAACATACTAGTTCTACTAAAACAAGGTGCCATTTACTTTGGCTGGCTGTTTTAGCTTAGAAGCTACATTTTTTTTTCCTTTTATCAATACTGAGTACTTGTTTCCCTCCACTAGAAGCTACATATTCATCAGAAGAATTCAATCTTGAAAACTATAAACACAAATAAAATTGAAACAAAAATGCAATTGGAAACTAAGACAACACACATAGCAATATGGACTGACCTTAATTGCAGTATTAATGGAGTGAGAAGCAGCAAGCCACTGATCAGTTTGCTTCCCAAATTGCAAAATAGTTGCAGCCAAAGCTCGAATTTCCATTTCAATTCTCTTTTGCATTACAAAAGATTCTTGCACTTCTCTATTAACTGAGTCCACCAACAGCTCTGAAACCCGTCTCGCACTTCGAATTGCATCCTTCTTCGCCTTCTCTGTAACAAAAATTCAAGAAAATCATAACCCAATTCATAAAATCCGAACTTTCAATTACCCAATTGAGAAAAAAAATCCAAAATACCCATAACCAAAAAATGCCCCAAAAATAATTAAACAAATTGGAACCGATTTGTGTGTTTGTGTGACTGACCGGTGGCATCACGGAGCTTGACAGAGGAAGAATGGTGAAGGTTAATGAATTGAATGAGTGAAGCTTCTAAGCCATGAGCAGAATCTCCTTGTTTTGACCGATCCATCTCCTTCCACACTGCAATTGCTGCTTTAGATTGTATATGCTTAAATTCTCAGAAGTTTGTTAAACTCCGAATTGAGTCTTATAGTTTTCAGAATGTGAACATGTGGCCCAAAGTTATTTTAAGGAGCAATTTGGACAAATTTTGAAGGAAAAAAATTATTTGGACACAAAAAGCAAACATGTTTGGATAATTTTAGTTTTTATAGATTTGTTAGCATTTTGTGTGTAGCTCAATTTTTCTTTTAACAAACCGCCCTCAAACGTTTTATCACATTAAAATGGGTTTTTACGAAAACTATTTGAAAAACTTAGGGATAAGGCATCAAATCCTCCCCAACCTATGACCATATTATCAAATATGCGCCTTTTCTTTTCGGGGGTCCTACTACCCCTCCCTCCCCTAAACTTATTTTTTTCCAGAATTTATTTAACCTAATATGCTTAATTAAACCCGTACGTGACTACACTTCTGCCAAGCGCGTAAGGACTAAATTTCAAAGTTTCATTTGCTATATAATCGCCTCGTGTTATGCCAAATAAGCCATAAGAAAGGCTCTCAAACGTAAAACTCAGCTCTTTTATTTAAGCCCATTTTTTTATCACTCCTCTTAAATATAAAGTATCTGCCACTGTTGAAGAGCTTCTACTGGTGGTGCTGAAATTGAAGAGGTGAGTTCTAATCAATAGACCATAAATTACTAATCTTTAGTCAATTCGAATTTTTATTTTTATTTTAGGGTTTGAATATTTTTCCCCAATTTTTATCTATTAGATATTAAGATTATAAAATGGCAAATACCAACTTGAATAGACTTTGTATGGAAGATGAAGACCCAATGCTCAATATTGAAGTGCGATGCAAACATGAAATTTTGTTGCAAATGCAGACTTCTTGGTCAAAGCGTAATCTTGGTAGAAGATTTTGGTCTTGCCTCTACTATGGCGTATGTGTTCATTTATAGCCCATATATTTTGGTTGATTAACTCTATGTTTTGTCATTAAATTGATTCCAATTTATGAAATTTCAAGCGAAGAGTTGCAAATTTTTTCAATGTGTTCATTTATAGTCCATCTATTGTAGTTGACTAACTCTGTATTTTGTCATTAAATTGATTCCAATTTTTGAAATTTCAAGCGAAGTGTTGCAAATTTTCTTAATGAAGGGACAATGAAGTTGATGAAAGATTGAAATTTATTCTTCCAAGATTGTTCAACAAAATTAAAAAGATGGAAGAAGGTTTGGCGCATTATGGAAGCCTCAAGAGGTGGTTGGATGAGTTTGAAAGTTTGAAAAATGCCGATATTAATTTGGCTATGATTGACAATGAAAAAGAGAAGGGGCCAAAGGAGAAAAAGAAAATGATCTGATGTTGGTTGAATAGGAAGTTCATTTTGTGTATTGGGATATGTATTTGTTGCTATGTGTATCAACATCCTAATTCAAGTTGGCAACTTGGAGAGTGATCAAATAAAGCTGCAATAGCAGTTGCTTTGTGTTTGTAGCAATTATTTAGAAGTGTTTGATTAAGGCTGTAATAACTCTATTTTATTGTTATTGTGGTATTTAACTTTATTTTAGTATATGCTATCTGGAAGTTTATTATGTATGAATTGGATTTATGATCGATTCTTTGATTCTTTCAACTACTATGTATAAGTCAATAATTTGATGAATACAGAGATCACATTGAGCTTGTGTAAATGACAATACAATATTAAATCTCAATAAGTGGATTCTCACTAAGCTTTATTTAAATGCAAGATAACACTGAATTTAATAGAAATAAAGTTGCAATATTTCATAAATACCACCAAATTTAGTAAACAAAACATCCTATGTACTAAGGTAGCATTTGAATACTAATAAATTATCGTTCTATAAGGATAAAAACTGCATATTACAGTCAACATCTCTGGCTTAGGATAAACAATGTTTGCTTGCAGTCAACCAAAAACATCAAAAAATTATTTACTTGCAGATTGCAGCAAAAAAAATAACCAAATCTACTGTGGATGTAAAAAATTGCTATTCTGGCTTAGGTTGTTTGAACCACCAGTCCTTATTTGAATTCTATGTTGTCCTCTAATCTCTTGAAGCCTTCTTATTGTGATTGATGGTTTCCCCTTCCATTTTAGTCCACTACTTGGTTTGAAACCAATGTCACTAGCTACATCAACTGATCTTGTTACCATTATTGGATCATTGGATACTATTCTGCTACTTGGCATACTAGACTGCAAAGAAAGAATAACTTAATAAGTTATCACAAATATACAAAGCAAATTGAATAACACAAATATACATATACACTTACATTCAAAGTTTTAAAGCCATTTTCAACTTGAAACACACTCATTCCCATCCTTTTTGGCTTTTTAAATTATTTTATATTTTTCACACCCTTGCCCTTCCTCTATTTAGTGTAACAGTAGAGGCATTAGGTGCAGCAGATGTATTAGGTGCATCAGATATACTAGGTGCAGAATATTTAAACCAACTGGCAAGTGAATGATGAGCAGCAAATGTTGCATTAGGTATTGAAGGACTTGCATTCCAAGATCTTCATCTTCCCCTACCTCTACTAGTTGCAGCTATGCATTTCTAGATTTCCCCTTCCCCTATCTCTACTAGCAGTAGATGTTGCATTAGGTACTGAATGAGTTGTATTCTTTAATCTTCCCCTTCCCCTTCTATACTAGCTGTTGCAACAGGTACATGCAGTTGATGAAAATTCAGCAACAGAAGTTACAATTGTTGAAAATTTAGCTGCAGTAGAGGTATTAGGTGCAATAAATGTTGATTTTCTAGGTCTTCCTCTCCATCTTTTTGCAGTAGGTTCAGCTTCTAAATTTATTGGTTTCTAACAGATGATAAATAGTTAGATATAGTATTTGAATTTAAAAGAAAGTAGATATAGTTAGATATACTATATTACCTTTGATTTGACTCTATTTCTTCCTGAACCTGACGGTTCTGCATCACTAGAAGTTACAGTTGATGGTGCAGCAGTTCCTGAACCTGATGGTTCTCTAGCACTCTTATGACACCCTCTCTTGTTATGACCACTACTCTTGCAAATGCTACACCTCATGACAAGTTCATTTTTAGGCAACTTTCCAGATTTTTTTGTTTCAGTTGCTTCTTTTCTAAACCTATATATTTCTGCTCCCCATGAATGCATTCTTTAATGTACCAAAACAGATGTAGAAACTTTAAAATACTGTCTTACCAGATTCATTAGCTTCACAAAGTTTCACCATACAAGTATTCTCAGGGTGGTCCTTAACAATTCATTCCTATAATCAAGAATTCTTTCAAACTCAAGAATAGGGTCACCCATAATTTCTTTCAATTCTCTGGCTCTTGCTCTCCTAGTGTTGGTCTTGCCAACATGCACTTTAAACTTCTTTCTAATTAACTCTTGTAACTTGAACATTCTTATGTTTGCTTGCTCAATTATTTTATCTTTAAACACTTTAGTCATGTATTTAGAGTTGCACAAATAATTTTTGGTGGCCCTATTACACTTTTGAACTGAATTATAAGTCTTAAGCACAAAATTATTACTTGATATTTCAAGGCTTGCATACAACAACCATGAACAACTATCCTTGCATCTTACCCTGATTGTTGTTGGCTCATTCGCGTACTGTTCCACATGAACCCTCCTTTGAACTGCATACTTGGTTACTGCATATCTAAGTTCATCCACATATGCAAAAATCATACCCAGCTGCCACACAACTTTTTTACTTGTGGGACCATAAATCACCTTCTTTGTAGAAGAAGATCCCCTTCTTGGTAGATTTACCCTAACTTCTTCCCCATCTTCAAACCAACATTCATCTTCATCTGTTTCAAAGCTACATGTATCAGAACTTGGGTAATATGGTTCATCACCTCCTATCCTACCTTCTATACTTTTTTTTACATGTTTCAGTCTCATCAAACCCCAAATCTGGTCCAGCTACACCACATGGAATATTTTTAGGGTCAGCAAGAACTCTCTCCTTTCTTTTTCTTCTCTGGAAAGACTTTCTTTCAGCCCTAAACTCTATGAAATCTTCATGTATATCACTGCCATAATCCTCTACACCTTCACCAAAAAATCACTATCTTCTTAACTTGAACTATCTTCAGTTGAGTTATCAGATTCCTCCTCAGTTGAAGATGAATCTAGATATGGTAGAGGAGCTGCTGGATCAATAGGTGTAGGTGAAGCTGCAACTGTACCATTTAAAGCCTCCTCACTAACCCCAATATTTTGATTAACACTTCCTTCAATGGTCCCATTCTCTTTATTAAAATCTGAACCATATTCCTCTCCACCCATGTGTTGGACATATACTTCTAAAATAGCTCCATTTGCAAGAACTGTGCAATTCTTGAAAGCTCCCTGTCATTGTTCTTGTTCTCTATAATGTCACAGTAAGGTTGGCCTAACACTAAATGTGCAACTTGTGTTATACCCTAATTCTTTAATATAATCCAATAGCTCAAAAAATAAGATATTGTATCTACATCAACATTCACATATTTAGTCATTACCCACGTATCTTGGTTCCCCACTTTCAACCTCTAAGACCTCACCATGAGACAATCTTAAAGTCACCAATATAAACACACTCATACCTGAATGCAAATAAACAATAACAATAAATTAATACAAATTCCCAACAACAAAATTATTATGCCGAAAAATAGGGCAGCACTAGAAAACTATTTATTTACTTACAACCAGGAACACATAAGTGTAAACACGCAAAATCAAAACTTTAGTATTAACATGGACATGCAAACCCCTCAGTTTCATAGTCAAAATCTCATAATTTTGTATAACAACAAATTTATTAAAAAGCCCTAAACTGCTAAAAAATCAATTGAATATGGTAAAGAACTAACCTTTAGTCTTGATTTGTGACCAATAAATGGCTAATGGTTCTGCGCTGACCTTGATTATAACACCACGGTATCAAATAAAACCCTAGATTATAACGACGTACTGAAATCGAAGACGATAAACGACAATGTTAGAGACTACATACTTACATTATATTAGAGCCGATTTTGCAATAGAATAAAGAGAAAATTATGATTGGAGTGATTTTTGTGAAGGAGTCAAAGATGGGAGATTGAGAATTTGGTTTCGACCGTTGAAGATGGGAGATCGAATGAATAACTTAGAAGAGACTAGTTGAAAATAAAAGGGAACTAATAAAATAATAAGAAATTGGGTGATTATACGCTGGGAGGATTTTATACATTACCCCAAAAACGTACATAAACACATTTTTGCAATTATTTTTATTCAATATTAGAAAATACTTTCCACGGGAAAAATAAAAATAAAAGGCAACACCGTCGGGAAAACACGTGGATTTTTTTTTTGGCTTCCCATCCGGTATCTGGTTTTTTGGTTTTCCATCCGGTATCTGGTATCCGCGTTGGAGTACGACTATATTTAAATTCGCGCTGCGTAGGGCCCCATTCGGGGGGAAGCGCTTCCTACCAAGGATTTTTCCATACCCAGGACTCGAATTCGAGACCTCTGGTTAAGGGAAGAGCAGTCTCATCCACTGCACCACATCTTTTGGTGGTGACTCTCATTTTAACGTTTATATCTGTTAAGCATATATCCCCAAGTCCCCACTATAAGAATTTTAATTTCACTGATGGTAAATTTGACAAATATTTTTTTAGAGATATTTACCTCAATTCTTCGAAAAAATTCTTCCTTTTTAAGGATATTTGTTTATGAAGATTGATGGACAGAGATGTTCTTAGTTTAGTGTTTTTAATTTCTTTTTAATCTTTATTGAGGCTATGTAACCTTCTTAACCTGTAAGCTTTAATTAAATTTCAACATTCCAAAATCTCCAAAATATCTTTATAATGTACCTTAACGTATCTTTAAACTTCAGATCATTTTAAATCACATTATGGCTTGTTTCACCCTGCTTGCTATATTTTTATATCTCGACAACAATATCATAGAAAGGTATAAAACCATATTTTTTGGTAAGTACTGCAGTCTTGTAAAACTAATGGATATTTTATAATTGGATCAGAACTGAGGAAAATGATACTTAATGGTAATTATAACAGCACTGAGTAGGCTAAAGTAAGGGTAATATTCTATTATTCTTTTGTCGTGAGTTTTGTTCTGCTCCCTCTCTGCCATTTTATTTGATATAAGAACGTATCAGATTTAAAATCCAGCAATAATGAAGAAAATTATGATAGTAATGATTTAATGTTAACTTGATGATAAAATTTCACATCAAAGTTAGAAATACTGAATTATTACGTAAATTTTATTTTATTTTTTAAGAAAGTTAAACTTTTCTATATTGACGTTTGGTTGAAAAGATATTCAAATATATATTTTCCAACAATTTTTGAAATAAACGCAACTTTAATTCAGAAAATTGGGAAGTTTTGGAATTGAAGCATAAAAGAAACTGGAAATGGACAATGACAAGTCACAACCACATAACAACGATTAAAAAAACAAAAAAGAAAACATGGCTAGTGGCTAGTATTACAATTATGCAATATGTCATAATCTATGATATGTCAGCACAATTATAGTTCCCTTATTATAATAATTCTAATAAAATGGGATGACAACTATTGCCAGAGAAACTTTTCTGTTCTTATTCAATTTGTAAACGAATCAACTATTCAACTAATTTTTTGAGTTTTTTAATCTATGAATTTTTTTTGGTATGAATATAATGTATATTGATCATGACTTCAAGTCCAATAAGCAATTCCCCAGCCAAGTTAGCAGTGTGAAATAGAAAATAAAAGCTGCGCCGTCTTCGACTACCTGTGCAAGCAAAATTCAATTAATATACACATTACATGAACCGAATCAAGACTAAGAAACCATCATTATCTGCTGAAGAGTATAATAACATATATTTCAGCAGCCATGCATGTTTCACAGCCAAATTTGAAAATTAGTTGTTGTCAAAGACAAAATTAAACGCATCGAATATGTCCGCTTCAAAGCTGTTTCCTGTCGCGATCACTAGTGATCTGTTAAACGCGCGCAGGGTATCTCCCGCCCCAGATGGAATCTAGGCAGGTCTAAAGATATCCAAAGTCGAAATATTTGTATCAATGGAACAACACAGAGATATAGGACCTTCATAATCAAGCGTTTCTTGCCCTAATCAGGTTTCTATGTCAAGTTCTATATCAAGATCACGACAAGTGCCTGCATGTCCGGCAGCACAACAAGGGGCGGAGCTTCCTCTTCGCCTGCACTCAGTAGCTTTCGTCTAAATTCTGTATTTGTCTTAAATAATCTATTGAATATGAATAAATTATTAATTTAGAATCTAATAACTTAAAAGGACCAGAATCCTGAACCCATATATTTCAAATACTAGCTCCGTCGCCGAACACAACCAAGGGCCGGTCAGTAGATACATGTCCAGTAGTGAAGGGCAGGCTGGCAGCGCAAGAGAACTTTTTCTGATCGGTACGCAAAGCAAGAGAAAACTTTGTAGCAAAGAGGGTATAAAGTGGTAGTACTAGTTTCTGAAACTAACTAGATGTGGTGAAGGTTTGCCATAACAACTAGAGAATCAAATTCAGTGGGAATATAGCAAAGGCAGTATGTGGAAAATGCCAAAGTGGATTCTTCCATTTGTCAAGTTTATCTACTCATATTAAGCCATTGCTGATGTAAGAAAAGATTACAAATGGGCTCCATCATGTTTAAAGTCACGCAGCCAACTTTGCTGCTAAAAGAATCCTACTGTGTTACACCTTTTCAAGAATTTGCCAACCAAAAATTTCCATCATGCCAGATCAGTTCTTTATAAGCACATACTTTTATCTACAAGAAAACCAAAATAAATATCTAAAGGGATATTTTTTTTTCCTTTTATGCCCAACCCCCCTCTCGACCTACAAGAAAATGAAATAAATAAATAAGGAAAGAGAATAAGCACACACACACTATACACAAAAAAGCAGCCTGAGATAGCTAGATGAAGAGGTCTACTAAGCACTAATCCCACATCAAAAAGCACATAAAACTCATATTATTGTGCCCCCCTCTCCCACTTCTCTCCTAATACACGGGCCACTTTCTGCGACTTGGCAAAATTACATTGGTTGTTCTATCAAAACCAAGAATTTCACTTGTAATTTGGATAAGTAGAAGGAATATATTATAGTATTAAATAGGAAAAAAAAGAAGGTGATGGAAGTTAAAGGAGAGGCAACTTAGAATTGACTCGAGGATGATAGGTGACGCCAACATTGACTGCTCCACATCAGATTGATGCAACAAATACTCTATTTGAAAATAATGATAAAAAAGAAAGACACGAGATGTCATAATCAGATATAGGCTTCACCAGCAAATACAAAAACTAATGAGCCTTTCCACTTGGCAATTATATTCAATGTGAAAAATAATTCAGAATATGTTGATAGATGGACTCAGAGAGGGTGGCTTTCTTTTCCAATACAAGCCAATATGGACTTTTGTCTTCGTGAAGATGATGGGAATTTTGTAAAAATGAGATTCATATGCATGATTGCTAGTGGAAATAAGATAAGGGTGATGAGACCCATTACCATATCTTCAATAAAGAAATGATACAATGAAAGGTATCCTAGAAAGTAGGTCATTAACAGTCAACTGGGCAGCCCGGTGCACAAGGTATTCTGCGTTCACGGAGGATCCGGAAAGGGCCGCACCCCCAAAAGAAAGGTGTGTGATGCAAACAATCTATTCTAATGCAAGCTCGAACCTGTGACCTATAGATCACACTGTTGCTCCAAGGCTCCCCTTCGTGATCAACTGTGATTAACAGTTGACTATTGCTAGAATATTATAAGGTGGGCTTTCAGCTTACAAATTGCAAATTCATGAAACCAACTTTGAAGCAGCATCATATATACTACATCACACTGATTTAAGAAAATTAAGGGAATAACGAAAGCCTATAAATAAGGAGAAAGATGAGGTTGACAGTATTTCTTACCTTTAATACCTATCTATCAGCAAAAGTTCTTGACAAAATTGAATAATCTCTAATCTACTTGTATCTCCATATTTGATCTATTGTACAACTTTCAGAAGTGTATCAAGAAAACGAGAACAAGCAGAAGAAAAGCAGAAACAGACAAGGCCTGAAACAAAAATAAAAGGATAACATTAGAAGAGTATGTATAATACGCAAGATTCAACATTCAGAAAAATCATGGAAACAAGTCTTGGAATTAAAAGAAGTTGGTAGAAAATACGCGACATGTCAAGCAAGAAAGAAATAACAGATTCCTTACTTTTTTCTTGGCAGCTGAATAATCCATACGCGGAAGAAATCCTTGTAACCCGATGTTATAAACTGGAGTTCCATCGGGATAGTAGAGGCCATAATTCCTCTCTGATGCTGGACCAGGCTTTAAATTTTCATTAAAGAGCGCAAACACATATATATCAATGGGCTCAGATGGATTTGCTGGAGTTCCTTGATTTTGCTGTATACGCCGAAACAAGTTACCATTATATTGTGCAGCATTTTCAGGTGTTGCTCCAAACTCATTAGGGTCGCCCTTCGATGGCCACCCTGTCTCAGAAACCTTAACTTGAATGTCTGAGTAGCCCATTGCCTTAATCGCTGAATGAACTGCATCAATTTGTGCATATAACATGTTGTCATACTTTAAATTTGTGATTGGGTCAATCGTACCAGCATTAGGCCGGAAAAGTACATAATCAAGCGGGACTTGATCGGGGCTGTCTTTGTATGCAAAGAATGGATAGGCATTTATAAGGAACGGGGACTTGGTCTGGGCATGGAAATTGAGAATGCCATGAATGTATTCAGCAAGATCTTGTCGAAATGAACCAGAGGAAGGCGGAAAAGAGTTGCCCAAGATCCCAGCCGAGTGGGCGTGTGCCACATATATATCATTGCTAAGGCCAAGATTAACAAGAGCCCGATATACACCTTGCATTGCCGGGAGGAGGTTATTCATCATCTGTGTATCGTTCCCCGTTAAGATCTCGTTCCCAACAGTAATACAAGTGATTTTAGTCTGAGTATGGTAAGGTTGAACATGCGATTGAATCCAAGCCTGAGCTTGTTGAGGATCAGTCATTCTTTGTAGGTACTCATTCCCAAGTCCAATAACGAATTCCACATCCGTGTTAGCAAATGCGCTTAACACGTTTGGATCAGCGTCATAAAGTTTTACTCTCGTAACATTGATAGATCTGAGGAGATAGGAAACTCGCGACGGTGTTGGCAAATTATTGGCAATTTGGCCATAGTTAATTCCAATTCCAAGGCTGAGGGTACTGCCAAATAAATCTGATCAAACAGTTGAAATAACAGTAAATACCTTATGGGGGAAAATATGTGAAAAACACGATCGTTTAACAATTAAGAAACTACCTACCAGTAGAAAATTAACTACTGCACATATCCACCTATACTTCACCAAGAAAATCAGAACAAAAACTCTGTTTTTCCAATCAAATGACTAAAACCATCCTCTACTGATAACTTCAATTCTATCTTCAATAACTGAACAGAATAATCCAATAAAGAAACACATATTCCCTATTCCTTAGGACCAAGAATCCATAAATCTGGTGACAAACACTTGAGCAAGAATTCATATTCACATTAAAGGCCAAGCAATACTACAATTCCGACCAAGTAAACAAGAAACCAACTTAAAAAGACTGAATCTTTATAACCAAAATGGCAGTCCCAACTCCCCACCCCCCAGATAACCCCACCAAACTACCTCACCCAAGAACCAAAATAGCATAAAAACAAACTAGTTGATGGAAAGGACATGCAAGATTTGTACAAAAAAGGTTAGTTAGAAAAAGAGAAACCTGAAAGAGTAAGGAGGAGGAGAAGAAGAGGCTTGAGGAAGTTGAAGAGGATGGCCATTTCCCCCTTTGCCAGCCTAGCTAAATCTCAGCCACGACGGCTCTTTAATGATGTATATGTATCCTTATTTATACTACATGCAAAAATTTCCTTTATTTCTCATTTTCCTTTAGTATTATATACTATTTCCTTATTAAGCCCTATTTAAAAGGAAAATATACTTTTATATATAAAAATAATTTAAGACTTTTAGTTATACTCTTAAGAAAAATTAAAGATACATATTCCAAATGAAGGAGAATTTTGGCGTAACTGGTAAAGTTATTGTCATGTGATCAGGAGGTCACAGGTTCGAGCCGAAAAAACGGTCTCTTGCAGCCATGCTTGATAAGGTTGTGTTCAATAGACCTTTGTAGTCCGATCCTACTCCGAACCTTGGACATAGTGGGAACTTACTGAATCATACTGTCCTTTTATGACATTCAAGATCATAAGTTACACATTTATCTTCTTGCCTACGAAAAATATCTTATTATATATAATTTTTTATATATAGGTGTTGTCTGGTCTAACTAAAGGCATCTAAATTTGTTAAACTTGCAAGTACATGTTAATAAAATAATTTATTTGGCAAAGTTGAAGTAGATGAACTTGCATCAAATACTAACTGTAATTTAACTTTAAATTATTATACTGTTACTTTCGTGTCTCGACCACTTGACCATTCATTTATGAACATAAAACGATAAGTATATTATATGGAGTAGTATTATTAGCTAGCAGCAACGCACAAATTATTTTGGTGAAATCTATGTTAAGATATTTTGTGACTATTTCCAGTCGCTTTCTTACACGTAAGTTCTCGGTTTCCTTTCTGTATCAGGGCCGTTGTATGTAGTTGACGCGTGAAATTTACCGACATAACTTTCTTATTTTCAAAGAGACCCTTGAAGTTTTTCATTATTACATTTTGGCCGCAATGACTTTCTGTTTTGTTTCCTAAAGTGCAATAATCATTTCCCAACAATTACCGCGTGATTAAAAGAAAACTTCCCGTTTTATGCATTTTTCTTTTGGTCCAAATTATGTAGTGGAAAATGATCATACTGTTCTTTCTAGTCAATTGATTTGTAGATCATCTCTTCTTTTTTTCCGAGTGAAATGGCGAGGATGCAATTTACAGCTAGGTTAAACTATAAAATTATGAATAATCTTTTATGATAAATACAACTTACCACACTTTGTGATTAATATGAACAAATATTGAGTACCATAGTTTCAACACAAATTATACTTATATTCAACTTAATCATTGTGTGAAATTCATCAAAGGATCATGTAATGCTAAAGCATATTAGCTCCATTTCCATATCTTTTAGTAAATGCCCTAAGATCTTGTCTAAAAATGCGGTTTTTATTTAATTTATTGTGCTAGTAATTATGCACAATTTATTAAAATGTGTCGAACTAAAATTTGTAGTGATTATTCAACAAAACAGAGAAGTTGACTCAACAATTAATGAGTTTAGAGACAAATTCGTGAGGTCAATTAGACTAAATGGTACCCCATTCACTTTTACTTGTCCACTATTAACTTTGCACACTCCTTAAGAAATAATAAATAAAGTGCATAATTTACCATGATACTTGTATTAATTGATTTATAGACTTAATGGATTTGAAAAATAATTTGAAATGAATAATTAATACTAAGGGCAAAACAAGAAAAATAAATTATTTTTCTCTTGATATGCAAAAAGTGACAAGTAAAAATAAAAATTTATTTTTGGAATGCTTGACAACTAAAAGTGAACGGAAAGAGTACAAGACTGTAATGTACCAAATGGATTATCATAATATGGTATCAGAGTTGTGGAGCCGGACGAATATTAAGAGGTAGAATAAAAGTGTTATGGGAAATTTAGGGTTTTAATTTTCATTCGTTAAATGTAACCCGTTCAAATTTAGTCGAGCTAATTGAATTATAACCTTCTCTCAACCTCCTAAACATTGAAAACATACTAATAACACATTTATTGTCTCATCTTTATCGTTTTAAAGGAACCACACAAATATACTTCCTAATTTTGGCATATGAATTACTTAGGTGTAATTGGGAAAAGATGTCAAATATATACATGGAATGAGATCTTTTGATTAGTATTTAAGTTGGCCTAAGTAAAGGTTAAGTTTTGAAGATTGACAAAGGAACTCAGACATGAGCCAGGTTCATCCTAGTGCACAGATATGGACAAACTTAAGCATGTGAGATGCACGTGAAGGAGATAAATTTATCGAAAAGATATCTCTTGAATGAAGTAATATCTCCTGATCCTGATCGAAAAGATTGTATATTGGATGAGGAGAAGGACTCCTTACTCAAAGAGAGCACGGTTTAAGAGAAGGATGGAGTTAGAGGTTGAGATCAACTAGAACTTTTCCACCAAGGAAGAGTAGCATCAGAATTCTAGTCAATCTCTATTTACTAACTCTATAAATATTAATGTTGTTCTCTTGTACAAGGAACGCACATAAACAGAAGTTAAATGTGAATTGAGAGCAAAATAACAAGGCAATTTTGCAAGCAATTTGTGTGTGATTCAAGCGTGCAAACCTGAAGCTACTTGAACCAGATAGAATAACCAGTTCCAAGTGTCGGTCTTTTATTCTAGTTCAATTGTAGTATGTGTTTTCATATTGTACCTCTCAGCTTTATCTAGAAGCAATTGTATTAGGTACTCAGAGTTTTCAAGTTAGAGTTAATTTGAAGTTGTCGCAACAGTTGAGATTGTGTGCTACAACGGGATTAAAGTTAATCCTAAAGAGTTTTTGTAAATGCAGTTTTTGACTCAGTGATTTTAGTGGAGTGTTTGGGAAAACTCTACTGGAAAGTAGGTCATGTTTTTTTCACCTTTTGAGCCAGGTATTTTCCACATAAAATTTCTGTGTTCTTTAATTTTTGTACTTATTATTTCGCAACAGTAGTAGTTGGAATACATAGAAGAACCAGGTCCTTCTATAATCAGTTTAAGCAAAAAATTGGACACCACACAAATCACCCCCCTCTTGTATGGTATTGAAGTATAAAACATCAATTGGTATCAGAGCAGGTTATCCTTGAAGAGACTAACACCTTAAGAACATATCAAGATTAGCGCACCACCTGAAAACTGGGAAGGGCAATCCACCGCTAGGCCTCCACTCTTTAATGGCCAATACTACTCTTGGTGGAAAAATAGGATGAGAGATCACATCATCGAAGAAGACTATGAGCTATGAAACATTGTCACTGATAGTCCCCTGGCTACCATGAAAAAGACTGTTGAAGGAGTAGAAGTGCCAAAAACAAGAGCTGACTGCATGGCCGAGGACTTGAAAAAGTGGGAAAAGAATGCTAAGGCCAAGAAATAGCTTGTCTGTGGACTTAGTCCAGACGAGTACAGGAGAATTCAAAGTTATACTACTGTTAAGGAAATTTGGGACACTTTGCAAGTGGCTCATGAAAGAAATCATCAAGTGAAGAGATCAAGAAGAACACTATTGTACTCTCAATATGAGAATTTTACCATGAAGAAAGGAAAAACTTTCCAAGAGATGTATACAAGGTTCATAACACTAACAAATGAACTTAAGTCTCTTGGAAGGATAATCCTTGAAGAAGACAAGGTTGAGAAAATATTGACAAGGGTTTTGCCAGTTACTTGGGAAAGCAAAATCACTGATATTCAGGAATCAAAGAACATTTCCACTCTCAAGTTGGACGAGCTAATCGGAAATCTCATTGCCTATGAACTTAGAAGGAAAACTATGAAGATGGATGCACCCAAGAAGGAAAAGAGCCTAGCTCTCAGAATCGCTGAAGGTGCAGATCTAGAGAAGGATGAAATGGCTTTGATCACAAGGGATTTCAAGAAGTATCTAATGAGAGGAAAGGATTCTTCAAGAGAACAAACCAAGAGTCCCTGAAAAATAGACCAACGACGGCTGTTACAAATATGGTAAGACTGACCACATGATCAAAAAATGTTCTCAATGGGAAATTGAATGGAAGAAGGAAAGGGCTGAACGAAGAAATAGGAAGAAGGAACAAGTTCATCCCAAGAAAAACAAAGGATCAACAAAGGCTATGGTTGCTGCTTGGGAAGAGAGCTCAGATGAGGATTCAGAAGATGGAGATGGAGATGAACAAGCACTTATGGCCATTGGAGAATCTGATGAGGAATCAGAGGAAAGTATGATTCATCTCAAAGACACGATTAAATTTTTGTCTAATGAAAATCTATCTGAGTTACTGCTAGATTTCATTGATGAATCTGAGATCATAAACAACGAAAAGGACCAGATATCTAAAGAATGTGTAATTGTGAAAGCTAAGTGCAAAAATCTGGAACTCAGGACTAGTGAAAGTGATAGTAAAAATGCTGATTTGAAGAACTAGGTTCTTGAACTCGATTCCACTATGCTAGAGCTTAGATCTGAAAATTTAAAACTGAAATTAGGAACAGGTAAAAAGAAAGTTGATCACACACATCTCACCTTAGAAGAAAATCTAAAAAAAATAAAGGATGAGTTGTACAAAAGGGATGAGCAGATAAGAGTCCTAAAAGAAGATCTAAGCAAGGTGAAGCATGAACTAGACAGAACATGTAAATGAAATAGAATACACTATCATGGCTACAAGAACTCCATTGTAGCAATAAGAGAGGACTTGGCTATGGGACCCATGCACCTAAGTGGGATCCCAAAAGCAAGTACATCACTCTTCTTGAGAACAAAATTTGCACACACTATGGAAAGATTGGTCACTACAAAAGTGAGTGTACTGCAAAAGAAAAGGCCAATCAAAAGAACAAAACTTTTGTTCAAGGAAAAAATAGGCTGCCAGGATGGGCTAAAAAGAATTTAATTCACCATTTTGCCTATAGAAAGTGACCCAAACTAGTTTGGGTTCCTAAGACTAACCCCTGATTTCTCTTTGCAGGTCCAAGTGAAGGGGAGCATCCAAATATGGTACATGGATATTGGTTGTTCAAAGCATATGACTGGAAGCAAGAACCAGTTCTTTTCACTTAAGGACCTAAATGGAGGTAATGTCTGCTTTAGAAATGGCAATAAAAATGAGATTATTGGGGTTGGAAAGGTAGGTAAGACGTACTCACACTCCATTGAGAATGTCTACTTGATAGATGGCTTGAAATATAGCCTAATCAGTGTATCATAACTGTGTGACAGAGGTAACTTGGTAGTATTCACCTCTACCAAATATTTTGTGATAAATCTTACCACTGACAAGATTGTTTTTCAGGGAAAAAGAGTAAACAATATATACGTTGTAGATTTTTCCACTCTTTTAGAAAATGAACTCACTTGCTTAAGTGTGTTGGACAATAATTCCCTCCTTTAGCACAAAAGACTTGGACATGCAAGTCTAAGTCAACATAACAAATTAGTCTCCAAAGACCTAGTGATAGATCTGCCTAACATCAAGTTTAAGGAAGACAAAGTTTGTTAGGCTCAGGCAAAGAGGGGCAGCTGTAAGCACGTGATTTTTGCTTCACGGAAGTTACTCCAAAAGAAAAAGAAAATCAAAAAATATATGTTTTTGTCCCTAATGGATTTTTATGTTAAATTGTGTGTTAATTATTATAGGTGTTAACTAATATGTGTGTAATTTTTTATTTTTTTTTATTTTTACAATTTATTTAGGAATTTTGTTTAATTTTGGTTCTTAAAGAAAAAATGGTTGTGGAAAATCGGATTGGGCCCCAAAATGAGGCCCAAAACCAAAACAAAGACCCAGTCCAAACCAGGCCTGCCCAGGCACGTCCCCAAAACGCCGCCGCATAGGGCGTTTGATCTGAGCCATCCGTCCAGGCCAATCCAACAGCCCAGGACCCCTTTCAGCAACCTGTTTCCAAACCCGACCCAGTAACCGGTTAGAACCGACCCCCAACCAAGGCCAAACGGTGTCGTTCCGTATTTAGTGAAAGATCCTGGCCATCAATCTCAATTCATCCAACGGCCATGATCTCATTTCCCATTACGTATATAAACCTAAACCTTTACCTAGCCCCCCTATCCGAACACCCCCCCTTCCATCGTCCCAAACACAAACCCAGACCTCCCGTTCCCAAACCCTAGCCGCCACCCTTCACCTTCACCGTAAAGCCGGCGGAAAGGACACCTGTGACCACCCCCTTTACACCCTAGAACCACCTCAACCCCCTAAATCCAAATCCACCAACAGCTTGGCTCGAATCCTCCCCCACCTTCTCGAAGATTCGAGACAAAACTCGATCTACACCAAACCACCCCAAATGTATGCCAGGCACTCTCCCGACCTCCCTCGTGACCAAACCATGCTTGGTTTGGTCCGATTCTACCCACAAATCCCAAAAAATTAAATCTGGAAGAAATCGAACCCTAGAACACAAAGATTTTGTGGGGTCTGTTTAAATTTAAACAAGGTTGGGGTCTAGTAGACCCTAATCAAAGTGTTCTCGGTCGAGAAAACCTCGGTTAGGATTTGTTGACTTCAAACGGGCAAATCAAGCTCGGGCCTAGGGTCAACTATGTTTAAAGCTTTTCAGGTTTGTTCATTTGTCCCTTTTATCGTCCATTTTGTTATTTAGATTAATTTATTAGCATGTTTAGTTGTTTGTCTAGTTCTGGGATTTCTGTTATCAGTTTGTTTCCCCGTCTCCATAAGACCTTTTGCTTGGTTGTTTGTTTATTCCGTTATGTGGTAGTATGTTTATTTCAATTCAGGATAACATCGTCGAATCAATAATGTCTGGTTTTTCTAATATCGTGCAAAAGTGTCAAAGAACAGTGTTATGCTTTGTTTTGTGTTGTTTGTTTGGTCGACTGCTTGTCCCGTGTTATAATTAGTATAGTCGATTCGATAAACGTCGTCGATTAGTTTTCTATGCCTGAATGTTCAAATGTCCTGATTCCTGATAGCTTCATAGTATTTGATCAAACCAGTATTGATTAGTTGGTTGCTTGAAAACTATCTGTGAATGGCTTGTTAGCTATAATACAATAGTTGGAATTCAGATAGGATAGTTGCTGAATTTGAACTCCCATAAGTTCAGAATTTCATTTTTGTTGAAGTTGGGATAAAACAGTAATGGTCAGGGGTGTTAAAAGGTTTGGTTTGGGGTTATGAAATGCTTAAAGGCAAGATGAGCTGACAATGAGGTACTAAAACATTGATTCAACTAATGGAATTAATTAACCAATAGTGGAATTAATGACATATTAAGTGCCTTTAATGGCTGGAAATCAGAAAGGCATGGCAATTTGTATTTCTTTAATGTATTAGGGTCAATTGGACAGTATGTGCTGTCAGGAATACATTCTTGCTGCCCATGCTTGGTTTTAGTTTAATAAGTGATAAGGCATTTTAATAGTTTTGTTAGGGGAATCTCATGGGAGGTTTGGTTATTTTAAATAGTTGAGTGGAAAAACAGCAGGGATGAAGGGAATCTGAAAAGCAGAGAGGTCAGGGAGTATTTGAAAGATAGACTGAAAAATTATAGAGTGCTCAGAGAAGAACAAAACTGTTTAGTTCTAAAGGGTTGGTCTGTTACTATCTCTTTAGGGTATTTTGATTTCCCTGTGAGAGTACTACGGTAATTTGGGCCTCTGTTTGCTGTTGATCGAATTGGTCTCATTGTTATTGAGTTTGGTGTTGGTTATTGGTCAAGTTGTTGTGATTAGTGAACTGTTTGCACTATTGCATCAAACATCCTGGGTTTTCTGTTGGTCTACCACTCTGTTCTGGGTTTGTTGATTGATGCCCGACCATTTGTGGGTTTATCATTGTGGGAACTGTTGTTGGTTGTTCGTGAACTAGTGGTTGTATTGTTGCTGTTTGTTGCTGCTGTGATACTGCTGTGTTACTGCTGTCTGTTCGATTGTTGCTGATATCATTCTTCTTCTTCTCATTCTTATTGTCCAGCATCCAGGTACACATTCTAATTGCACTGGTGTAATGATGAACTTGGAGCATGATTAAGAGTCTAAAGAGAATGGTTGTTTGAACTTAGTGTAGTGATTTTCATCTTCTACTATTACAGTTTAAAGCATTCTGTATACATGTAAAGTTTGACCCCATACCGTGTAATGGAGTAGTTTTCATTCTATAAGAGTGTGGTCCAGTAATTTGACGGTGTATCATAATCAAAATTAATGGTGTATCAGTGATGTTTGATCAACAAATGGTTTCGTATAGGGTCGATTAAGAAGGGTAATATAGTAATCACGTTTGTTTTACCTTGGCTCACCAGTATATAACGCATATTTCAAAAGCATGCTATGCAATTTGGGAAAATATATGTATAAACAACAAAATCGTGCAGGTTATATTATTGGATAAAGTTTGCCTAAAACATGTAGTAATACCACCTAAGTTAGATAAGGCCGTTTTGGTCTTTTCGCCTTTGCGTGTAGGAATAATTAATTGAACCTCATATGTGTGCCTGTCAATGAATAAGGTTGCATACGTTTAATTTCTTCATCTAAAAATAGATAATTTGTTTCGATATTATTGTGCGTCAATCTCATGTTCTAGTATTATTGAATAATAGAATATAGAATGAAAGCAGTTTTTCTTTGTACAAACTCGATCGCAATTTTCCATTCGCATTAGCCGTGAACTAATAAATAAGTTACGTTTTTCAGCATGTAAATAATTAGGAAATTTTCTTTTATTTTAGAGACGAACTTAATAGAAAAAATATAGTCACTGTAGGTTTATCCTTTTAAATAAAAATGAGACGAGCCTCGACAAACAAAAATGCACAAGCTGCGGGGCCCTCTAAATGTATATATTAAAATACTTAAAATTCGGGACAGGCCGTTTAGCGAATTTTACGGCCTTCCCAAAATAACAATACGCTAGTTGCTTTAGGCGCACCTTTAATAATTTAACTTTCTTAAACACGGGTGCACATTGATGTGACCCAAATCCAAATCTCAACGGAGTCAAAGTGTGTCGACGACCACGGTTACATTGATTGTAATGCGGTTCGAGATATATTTTCACAACGTTGCAATTCCTTGTAAAAAATAATAATAATAATAATTATGAAAGCGGTAAAAAGTTAAAATTTGCACATAAGTTCATATTTGTATAAAATCAGATAATCAAGCCGAATATAACAGTTGAGCGACCGTGCTAGAACCACGGAACTCGGGAATGCCTAACACCTTCTCCCGGGTTAACAGAATTCCTTATCCGGATTTCTGGTACGCAGACTGTAATATGGAGTCATTCTTTTCCTCGATTCGGGATTAAAATTGGTGACTTGGGACACCCTAAATCTCCCAAGTGGCGACTCTGAAATAAATAAACAAATCCCGTTTCGATTGTCCTTTAATTGGAAAAACTCCTACGCCCCTCGCGGGGGCGGAAAAAGGAGGTGTGACAGCTCTGGCGACTCTGTTGGGGATAAATGACCCAGAACCACCGGTTCAGGGTTAGAAATTCGAGCCTAGAATAATTGTTCTATTTGGCTCTATTTATTATCTGATATCTTTATGTGATATGTGCTTCATGTGCAAAATGGTGTGTTACCGCTTTGATATTATTTGACTGTATATATAAACTGTGCCGAAACCTTTCTCTTCTTACCTCTGGGGAGAAGCTCGCTGTTCGAGACTCCCTATTCTGTTAGTGTCATACCCAAGTAGAAAGAGGCTCGGATAAGTTACAAAGCCAGACGACCCCGCGGGTCCCCGGTACGTAGCCCCCTCCTCGACTTGAGTTGTCCGCTCGTGCAAGCCAGGTCTAGAACAAAGCCCAGTTTGAAGCTTAGTAAAACATAACTTCATGTCGGATCTCTAGTAGGAAAACGCTTATTTGCATCACGTTGCATTTGACTTAGGGGGCTCAACACAGGGGTTGGGCCCGTCTAGGAATGGCAACCTGGAACAAAAAAACGGAAACCATCATGTGGCATTTTGTCTGTTATCACATTTAATTTGCTTCGAATTTGCATGTTGATCGGCGGGTGATAACAAGAATTTTGAAAACATAAATAAATAAATAAATAAATAATTCAAAAGTTTCTCACTTAAAAGCAATGTCCAAATATTTTTCATTTTTGAGAAAACCCGTGATTTAGATAAATTTCTTACCCGAACTACGTCGGTTTGATTCCCACCGGATGTGGGATACGTAGGCAACCCTTATCGGGTCCAACTCCCCGATTTTGTTTTACCAATAATCATATATATATATATACCCATGTATGTATATACATATATTATTTCTTTCAAAAAAAATGTTTGGAGTCAAAATAAAAATCTTTTTTTTCTTGTCTAAAATCACCTTAATAAATGTGCAGAATGAGCACAAGTAGGAGTTCATTTGAGGCCATTATAAACAAAGTTCCTTTGGGCTTACGCATGTGGTGGAACGACTTGGGAGGATCAGGGCAAGATACGGTCAAAATATACTTGGGAAATTTGGTTGGATTGCTGGACATCGATCCGCGAGGGGACGTTATCAGGGCTCTAATTTCATTTTGGGACTCGGCCCACAACGTATTTCACTTCTCAGATTTCGAACTCACCCGGCACTGGAGGAGTTGGCAGGGTACATTGGATGTCCTAACATCCCTATGAAAGAGCAGTATCTCATCGCACCAAGGGCCGTAACCATACACAAGTTCCTGGATATCGTAAAGATCCGCAGAACGGTACATAACCCAGAGTTATCAAAAGGGTTTTGTAGTTTGGCATTTCTGTACGACAGATACGGTCATCTGGGAGGGTTCAACAATCCCGAGAGTAAGATCTGCAGTGGGGAGAGCCGGTTGAAATGGGAGAGGCATAGATGTATTGCTTTTATGATACCCTTTCTGGGTTTTCTGGTGTTCCCTAGAAGAGATGGAAAAATTAACATACAAATCGCTGGGGTCGTCAATACTTTGATCAGACAAGAAAATAGCACTCTGGCACCAATGATAATTGCGGAAATTTTCCGCGCACTCACTATTTGCAAAACCGGAGGAGGTTTCTTCGAAGGATGTAACATACTACTGCAAATGTGGATGATAGAGCATCTATGTCATCGCCCTCAATTGCTGAAATATGGGTCATCACAAAAGACTTGTATAGAAGAGTTTCCCACCAGGATCGACGGGTTCGGATTGCCGGAAGGGGTCGCCGAATGGGTCACACTACTGCGCTCTATTTCAGCAAACCAGATAGAGTGGGCATTCGAATGGCTACCCATAGAGGAAGTCATACACATGTTGGCCCCCGAATCTTATTTGCTGTTGATGGGTCTCCAAAGTATCCAGCCCTACGCACCATGCAGAGTGTTGAGACAGTTGGGACGATACCAAATAATCCCGAAAGAAGAGGATCTCAGTAGCCAGGTGATCGAAATCGGGCCTGGTAGGCAGTTCCCTGAGGCGGTCGTTCGGCGCATCTGGAATGAATGTCAAACCTTGAAGGTAGATACTTGTGTACAAGACAGGGCCAAGGGCGAAGTGTCGCCAAAATACCTCAGGTGGTACCGAAGAGAGCTTGAGCACCAGAGACCAATTAAGAGAGCTCAATCCAAGACTTTGAGGAATCATCACATGCACAATGGGGCTGGTTAAAAAGAGAGGAAGGCTACCGGGCTGAAATCGGGAAGCTAAAACAACAAGTTGAAAGGCTTGTATTTGAGAACAACGTGCAAGTCTCCTCCGAGCGGGTTGAGAAGAACAAGTTAGCCCAAGAAAACCAGACACTAAAGGCCCGCATTCGCCAAGCCAGCAAAAGTAACATTGACCGACAGAAACGTCGCTCCGACGAAAGATTGATAGCAAGTTTGAGAAATCAGGTCATCCAAAGCCAAGAAGAATTAGAACAATCAGAAGCTTGCGTAGCAAGGATGAAGGTCAGATGGGCAAAAGGTACAATGGCCCGGAGGCAGCGTCTGCAACAGGTCATAAGAGATTATGAAATGAGCATTGGGATATTAAGGAAAACGAACACCACTCTTCATAACCGGATCATCAAACAAGCACGAGATGCCCAGGCCGACAGAAGACATTGTTACGATGCAATGGCCTGCATGGAAAGACAAATGGAGATGTTCGAGGATCGACTTGCCGACAATGCTCAAGCACTGGGATTAAAAAACCGGCAAATAAAGCAAATGTTCGCTGAAAGGGACAACATTCGAGGAAGGATCGACGAGATTGGGCACTACATCTACATGAGATGCCTAGCATGCGAGCAGATGCCTCGAAAAACCCTCCTTGTTTCCATCATGGGCTGTGTCCACCGGATCATGAATGAATTGAAATGCTTGCAGAGAGACCTCACACCTTGAACCGCGAAAAGGCCGAATGATGCCTCGTGGGCCCCTAAGTTGGAAAGTTAATCTTTGGTCGAGTCCTGTTTATTTGGCTTTGTTGCTTTCCCATATGTTGTTTTCTTTTCTTTTAGTCAAATCGGGTTAAGAACTGTGGAGTCTGTACTATTACTGTTCCTCGTTTGAAGTAATTTGTAATAGCAAATTTTGAGGATGAATTTAATGATTCCAAAAGAATTTTGTGTTTCTTTACTTTATGGCAGAACTACGCCGGTCTGATTCACGCGGAGACGTGATACGTAGGCAATCCACATAAGATTCGACCGCCTTTAATAAAGGAAGAAAGAAAAAAAAAGAGAAGAAAATACAAAAATAAAATAAAATACTGGGTTTCCCAAAGTACCTTAAAAGGACAAATGAGCAAGCCGGGATGACGCAGGTTGTTTGAAGTAAAGCATGTAGAAATGGTTAACTTCCTAGGAGCATGGCATCCTCAATGTGTGTTGTTATCAAATCTGTTAAAATCTAACGCTAACAAAGTTTGTTGTTGTCAGCATCCAGATAGTTAGTTGTTAAAGAATTCTGGCAACACACCCTTACCAAACCAGATCCAAAGGACCGGTAACAACGAGCATGACTACTTCAGAGAATAGTACCGAGGAAGAAAGGCCGATGAGCCAGTTATTAAAAAAAGCGATGGAAAAGATTGAAAGGATGGGACTAGAAATGAATGCAATGCAGCTAGCTCTAGCCAAAGCACAAAAGAGCCCTGAGCCACTAGGGCATATGCCGGAATACCCTCACTCCGGTCCTTCAACAAGCCTCCCGAATCACCGTTATCATCAGGAGAGAAGCCCCCATGATTCCCAAGCTCCACCACCCCATCAACCTCTCCCAACACCAAATGTTCCCACTTTTGTGGGACCCACATCAGCCACCCTGCAAAGAACGACCAGCGAGCCATTGTTTCAGGCTCACGATACGCAATACTATCCCCCTGAGCCCACATTCCATGCTCCCGAACCACATGCCTATAATTCGCACTTGGAGGTACCGACAGAGATTGAAAAGCCGGTTAAAGCCCCTGAACAAGATGAGGTATTAAGGAAGTTCAAAAGCCTGAAGCAGTCCTTCAGGAACTTACACGGATTAGGTAACTAGGTCAGCGTGGCCTACAAAGATCTATGCCCTTTCCCGGATGTCCAACTCCCGGCTGGGTTCAAGATGCCTAAGTTTGATTTATATGAAGGGCACGGTGACCCCATGGCACATTTGCGGGGTTTCTGCAGCAAAATGAGAGGGGCATGTGGCAAAGATGAGCTGCTGATAGCTTATTTCGGCCAAAGTCTGAGCGGATCGGCACTAGAATGGTATACCAGGCAGGATTCCAGCAGGTGGTACACCTGGGATGATCTGGCACAGGCTTTCGCAGGTCATTTCCAATACAATCTCGAGATAGTCCCTGACCGTCTCACGTTGTTGAGGACCGGGAAGAAGCCCAGGGAAAGTTTTTGCGAGTTCGGTTTCCGCTGGAGAGAGCAAGCGGCCAGAGTCAATCCTCCCATGAGAGAGGGAGAGATGGTGGATTATTTCTTGCAAACATTGGATCCAACCTACTTTGGTCACTTGGTGACGACGGTTGGAAAATCCTTCAACGAGGTTGTGAAGATAGGGGTCATGATAGAAGAGGGTCTGAGGTCTGACAAAATCCTGAATTACTCAGCACTCAAGGCAACGACCCAGGCTATTCAGAACGGCACGGGAGGTGCGCTGGGAAGAAGAAAGAAAGAAGAAATTGCCACGATCGAGGCAGGCAGTTGGTCCGGGTCCGGCAAGCCACACTACAACCAACCCAGACCCCACAGGCCAAACTACCCATACAGCCCACCACATCACTACTATCCACCCCAAGAACCGCATTTCACCGTCCATCAAGCCCAGACATACACCCAACCTCTAGTTCGCCCACAATGGTGTGCGCCAGCTCCCCATAATACCTACCCACCACCACAAAATACCTACCTTCCACCAAGAGCACACAGGAACCCTCCAGGGACGGGTTTTTGAGGGAGTCAAGCTGCTAAAAGTGATAGGCTGCAGAAACATCGAGCCTTTACTGAGCTGGGAGAGACTTATACCGCCGTATTCCACAAATTGAGACGGTTGGGTTTGGTGAGTCCTGTCGAACCTAGAGAGCAAAACCCCCACCTCAAAATGTGAACAGGTCAATAAGCTGTGAGTACTGCTCAGGAATGTTGGGACATGATACTGAAAAGTGTTGGAGGCTGAAGCAGGCGATACAAGATCTCATTGATGATAATAAAATCGAGGTCCAGACGCCGGAGGCACCTAACATCAACCAGAATCCACTGCCAGCGCACCACGAAACTCACATGATCGAGTTGGTGTACGAGGGAGGAGAGCTGAGAAAGCCCTCACAGACAGTGATGATGATCCAGGCCGCTCCGAAAGAAGGATCGACCAGTGGAGGAACGGGGGTACAGTCGCAGGGAGGAGGCGTCAAGCTAGTAGTGATATTGGGAAAGAGCCCATCCACCATAACAAGCGAGTCCGAGCCAAACAAGTTGGTAATACCAGGGACTCTACCCACACCCGCAGTTGTGTTGAAAGGGGTATACAAGGAACTGGTCACCATAAAGCCTGTAGTCCAGCTGCCGATGATTAATAGCAAGGCCGTGACTTGGAAGTATGAAAAGGCAGTGGTGATGTACAAAGGAAAACAAGTGGAGGACGTCAGTTGTGAAGCGCAAGGGCTGACTCGATCTGGGCGGTGTTTTGCTCCGGTGGAGATGAGAAGATCCAACCCCGCTACAACCAAGAAACCTGTGTCCGAAGAAGAGGCTGAGGAGTTCTTGAGGAAGATGAAAGTGCAGGACTACTCCGTGGTCGAACAACTGAGGAAAACACCAGCCCCGATCTCGCTGCTATCATTACTGATCCATTCTAAGGAACATCGCCGGGCCCTGATGAAGATATTGAACAAAGCTCATGTGCCCAACGAGATTTCTGTAAACCACCTAGAAACCATTGCCAACAAGATTTTCGAGGTGAACAGGGTAACATTCTCAGATGATGATCTGCCGGTGGAAGGTACGGAGCATAATAAATCTCTCTACCTAACTGTCAAATGTGAAAACTTGGTAGTTACTCGGGTATTGGTGGATAATGGTTCAAGTGCCAATATTTGTCCATTGTCCACCCTGAACCAGTTAAAGATCGACCACGGAAGAATCCGCAAGAATAGCATCTGTGTCCGAGGATTTGACGGAAATGGAACAGCCACTGTAGGGGATGTTATACTTGAGTTGACCATCGGTCCGGTCCAGTTTACCATGGAGTTCCAGGTGCTAGATGCCACAGTATCTTATAACCTTCTGTTAGGACGGCCGTGGATTCATGCAGCCAAAGCAGTGCCTTCCACCTTAAATCAGATGATTAAGTTCGAGTGGGATAGACAAGAGGTCGTATTGCACGGCGAAGACACGGCGTGCACCATGGGTGGCGCCATTGCACCCTTCATAGAGACCGATGATGACAAAGGTCCTTGGGTCTACCAGATTTTCGATACAGTGTCGGCAAACAAAATTTCTGAAGGAGAAATCATCCCGCACCCTAGGGTAGCTGCCGCAACAGTCATGATGGTCTCGGAAATGCTGGGTAATGGATTTGTGCCGGGAAAAGGCTTGGGAGTCGAGCTTCAGGGGATTGTCCAACCTGTCTCCCTGCCTAAAAATTTGGAAACTTTCGAGCTGGGGTTCAAGCCAAGCGCAGCAGATGTAAAGCAAGCGCGGAAAATGAAGAAGAAAGTCTGGTATCTTCCCAAACCTGTGTCACGTTTCTCAAAGTCTTTTGTCAGAGCAAGTGCCAAGGGGCCACCGGTCCCAAAGATTCTCGGACCATTGATCGGGATGGACGGGGACCTAAATCAGAGTTTTGAGAGGCTATTCGCTGATGTCAGTATGGTAGAAGCTGGAGAGAGTTCCAGCAGAGCGGAGATACAATTTGTGGGGCCTGAGGCCAAGACCAACAATTGGACGGTTACTCCTCTTCCTGTCCGAGGGGAGTCTTGGTAGTAGGCTTTGATTTATGTTTTTTGTTTGTTTTGATTTGTTCGGATTATTCTAGGGTGTAATCCAAATTTTACTTTTGCTTTGTAAAAGTGAGAACCCTTTTATCCCGCAAGTTTAATAAAGTTCTCTTCTTTTGTCTCATTTTAATTTTTTTTTGTTCTTTTTCTTTCTGAACAGTTCTCTTTTTACTGGTTCTAATGACATGGCATGCACAGCGGATCTTCGACCTAGTCTAATAAATCAATCTGAATTCGACTTAATGATACAAGAGGTCGTTTATGACGATGAATCTGAATATGACGAAGATAAAGCCTTCGAAGAGATAAACCGAGAACTGTGCCAATTTGAAGAGAAACCCAAGCCTAACCTAAATGACACTGAGGCTAGGAATCTAGGAGACGCTGATAATGTCAGAGAAACCAAAATCAGCATTCACATTGAGCCAAATGTCAGGGAAGAATTGATCAAAACCCTCGTGGAATTCAAAGATGTTTTTGCATGGTCATATGATGATATGCCGGGATTAAGCACCAATTTAGTGGTTCACAAATTGCCCACTGACCCGGCATACCCTCCGGTCAAGCAAAAGCTAAGGAAATTTAAAACAGAAATGAGTGTAAAGATCAAAGAAGAGGTGATTAAGCAGCTGCAGGCGAAGGTCATTCGGGTCACTCGATATCCCGAGTGGTTGGCCAATGTGGTACCAGTTCCAAAGAAGGATGGGAAAATCAGGGTGTGCGTCGACTACCGCAACCTCAACAAAGCAAGTCCCAAGGATAATTTTCCATTGCCCAACATCCATATCCTGATCGATAATTGCGCTGGGCGCAAGATCGGATCCTTTGTGGATTGCTATGCGGGTTATCATCAGATCTTGATGGACGAGGAAGATGCGGAAAAGACAGCTTTTATTACGCCATAGGGAACTTACTGCTATCGGGTAATGCCGTTCGGATTGAAGAATGCCGGGGCAACGTACATGCGAGCAATGACTACTGTGTTTCACGACATGATACACAAAGAAATTGAGGTGTACGTAGATAATGTGATCATAAAGTCTTGGCGTCAGGAAGACCATGTAGCAGACCTAAAGAGATTCTTCCAAAGACTCCGAAGGTATGATATCAACTCAACCCGGCCAAATGCGCATTCTGGGTTCCATCAGGAAAGTTGTTAGGATTCATCGTCAGTCGACGGGGTATTGAGTTAGACCCATCCAAGATCAAATCCATCCGAGATTTGCCACCGCCAAAAAACAAAACAGAGGTAATGAGTCTGTTGGGTAGACTCAATTACATCAACAAGTTCATCGCTCAACTCACAGCAACTTGCGAGCCCATATTTCGGCTGTTGAAAAAGGATGCTGCGGTAAGTTGGACGGCAGAGTGTCAAGAGGCTTTCGACCAAATCAAAGGGTATCTGTCTAATTCACCCGTGTTGGTTCCGCCTAAGCCAGGGAAGCCCTTAATTCTTTATCTGACGGTCCTGGAAAATTCATTTGGTTGTGTACTGGGGCAACATGATGACACAGGAAGGAAGGAGCAGGCCATTTATTATCTTAGCAAGAAATTCACAGTGTATGAGGTCAAGTACACTCAACTCGAGAAAACATGCTGCGCCCTAACTTGGGTAGCTTAGAAGTTGAAGCACTACCTGTCCTCGTATACTACTTATCTCATATCCCGTTTGGACCCATTGAAGTATATCTTTCAGAAACCTATGCCCACAGGGAGGTTGGCAAAATGGCAAATTCTGCTCACAGAGTTCGATATCGTCTACGTGACGAGGACGGCCATGAAAGCCCAAGCGCTGGCCGACCATTTGGCAGAGAATCCCGTTGATGAAAATACGAGCCTTTAAGAACGTATTTTCCCGACGAAGAAGTGATACATACAAGTGAGCTGGAGTTACCCGAGGAACCGGGTTGGAAGCTTTTCTTCGATGGAGCCGCGAACGCGAAAGGGGTTGGAATAGGAGCAGTACTCATTTCCGAAACAGGACGCCACTATCCTGTTACAGCTCAACTACGCTTCTATTGCACCAATAATATGGCCGAGTATGAAGCTTGCATTTTGGATTTGCGATTAGCTACGGACATGGATGTCCAAGACGTTTTGGTCTTGGGAGACTCGGACCTCTTGGTACATCAGATTCAGGGTGAATGGGAAACACGGGATTTGAAACTTATACCATATCGACAATGCTTGCACGATCTGAGCAAGCGATTTTGATCGGTGAAATTCAAATATATCCCGAGAATTCATAACGAGGTTGCGGATGCATTGGCCACTTTAGCATCAATGTTACACCACCCCGACAAAATGTACGTCGACCCTCTGCACATCCAGGTTCGTGATCAGCACGCTTATTGCAACGCGGTGGAAGAGGAAGCAGATGGCAAACCCTGGTTTCATGATATCAAGGAGTACCTCAAAATGGGGATATATCCGGAACAGGCCACTGGAGACCAAAAAAGAGCCCTTCGGCGTCTGTCGAATGGTTTCTTCCTCAGCGGAGGAGTTTTGTACAGAAGAACCCCGGACTTGGGATTCTTAAGATGTATAGACGCCGGTCAAGCCATGACGGTTATGGCAGAGGTACATGCTGGAGTTTGCGGGCCGCATATGAGCGAATATGTATTGGCAAGAAAGATCCTTCGAGCAGGGTATTACTGGCTCACCATGGAGCATGACTGTATCATTTTCGTGAGGAAATTCCATCAGTGTCAGATACATGGAGATCTGATTCATTCGCCGCCAACAGAGTTACATACGATGTCAGCACCCTGGCCGTTTGTTGCATGGGGCATGGATGTCATTGGGCCTATCGAGCCGCCGGCATCCAACGACCATAGGTTCATTCTGGTGACCATCGACTACTTCACCAAATGGGTCGAAGCTAAAACCTTCAAGTTGGTAACTAAAAAGTCAGTGGTGGATTTTGTTCACTCCCATATCATCTGCAGATTTGGGATCCCAAAAGTGATCATTACAGACAATGGTACAAATCTTAACAGCAGCCTGATGAGAGAGGTATGTCAACAATTCATGATTACACACCGCAATTCCACCCCATATCGTCCCAAGGAGAATGGAACGGTCGAAGCAGCCAATAAAAACATCAAGAAGATACTGCGAAAGATGGTGGAAGGATCTAGACAATGGCACAAGAGATTACCCTTTGCTTTGTTAGGTTATCGCACTACCGTCCGGACTTCCATAGGTGCGACTCCTTATTTGTTGGTGTACGGAACTGAGGACGTAATACCAGCAGAGGTCGAAATTCCGTCCCTCCGAATTGTTGCGGAAGCCGAGATTGATGATGACGAATGGGTCAAAGCTCGATTGGAACAATTGAGCTTGATAGACGAGAAAAGATTGGCAGCAGTATGCCATGGTCAGCTGTATCAGAAGAGAATGGCAAAGGCATACAATAAGAAGGTACGCCCCAGGAAGTTTGAAGTAGGGCAACAAGTATTGAAGCGGATCCTCCCGCATTAGGTCGAGGCAAAAGGCAAGTTCGCCCCAAATTGGCAAGGGCCTTATATCGTGACCAGAGTGTTGTCCAACGGTGCTTTGTGTCTGACGGATATCGAGGGAAGATGTGTCGACATGGCTATCAATTCGGATGCAGTCAAGAGATATTATGCGTAATTTCTTTGATTATGGCAATTATTGGTTCGTTTGTTTGTACTTGGTACTTATTGGATAATGAAATGACGGAGGCAATTCTTTCTTCTATCCAAACACTTTTAATCCTTGTTTCCCCCTTTTGAGCCTTAAGTTATTCTTTCATACCCCTATTTTGGAATCACTAATGGAAAAGATATGAAAAAGAGAAAGAAAAAGAAAAGAAAATTTTTAAGAGAAAATGAAAAAAAAAGAAAAAAAGAAAAAAAGGAGATAAAAATCACAAGAAATACAAAACCGTTAGGAACTACGTTTGACCTGATTCCTCGAAGAGGATATGTAGGCGTCTCACGGCTCAATCATAGTGTGCATAGTGTATATAAGTGTGCATAGTAGGCACAGTGTGCGTAACGCACGTAGCTCAACAAAGTGTAAAAAATAAAATCCCTCAAGCAAGAAAACTGGGGCAGAGGTTATGTTTTAAAGTTCCAACAAAGGTTTGATTCCAAAAGTTGTAGTGGCTCACCCGTCAGAGTTATTTCAAATTTTTGATAGCTTTTCTTCTAGCCCCACACCAAAACCAACATCGATGTCCAAAAAAGACCTCCCGATCAACCTCCAAGAGGTGCCAAGTCAGGCAAATAAAGCCGAGAATAATACACTGATCCCCGGCAAAGAAGAGGATCATAAAACTGGAAAGGAATTGATAGTCCAAAGGAATCTCCAGAAGAGAGGGTCATATCGACGACACTCCAATTCTCCGTTGAAGAAATAAAATGAGAGAGTCTTGGCGGTGAAAACCCTCGCAGGCACCACAAGGCGACGAAAGATGAGAGATATGAAACGAGAGAGTCTTATCGGTGAAAACCTTCACAGGCACCATAAGGCGCCGGGAGCTGAGAGAAAAGAGAGAGTCTCATTAGTGAAAACCCCTCGAAGGGCACTATGAGGCGACAAGACAGATCAACAAAAGGGTCCACGTTCGCAAATAAATGGACACCCATTTATCCCCAGCAAGTAAGGTCATCAGGCAAGTTTATTGATACAAATAGACTGGGTCGGGAATCTATGGTGCACGTCATGATCACAAGGACCAGTCATGTCATCTAGATAAGTTCTTCTCTTTTCCTTTTTCCACCAAGTATTGGTTCAGAAAGACTTTTCTCCTTTTCTATCTTTTTCATTTTTCTTTCTAAAAATTCGTTTTGAAAAGGATTTTTCAAAGTTTACTACCAGAGGCCGAAGGGGTACAAAAGCAAAATACGGAGAGGATAGGCCAAAGGCCAAGGCAATGGGACAAAAGGCGTCGATTGCAAAAACCAAAGGACGAATTGTGCAGAAAGTTAAGGGTAAAGAGAGCGGAAAAAACGGGTGAAGGACTTGTGGACCAAATTCTGAGAAGGTGTCCCCGCAGAATGCCGACAAATCACGGGCCCAAGTCCGAAGTGGTCAGATGCCACAGGAAAGGGAAATTAATCCGATGCAAGATAACCCTAACCGTCCTAAAGGCTAGCCCCAGGCGATGCAATGTTGTGCCTTGCAGTTCTGGGAGGAAGTAAACTCCTAAAGGGAGTGGTTTCGGGATTAAAGTGGACTCCCACAGCGTGTCCTATAAAGAGAAAGAAGAAAAGGGGATAAATAGAAAACCATCCCCAGCAGGCAGGGTACCCCCAACAAGCGACTTTATCCACCAACCAATTGTTGGAGCACAGAGCAAGGAAGAGAAAAGGAAAAATCATCCCCCAGCAAGGACACCGCTGCCCGCCATGATTAAAACTAACTAAATCCTTTTGTCTGCTGAAGGAAAATAAAGGTTGATGATGGCAGCAGGACGCGATGCCAGAAAGGTCACCAAAACCGGGGCAGAAAATTTTCTGCAGTTGTCAAAAATTTTCTCGGAGGAACGAGGAAACAGATTCAAATATTTTTAGTCTTAGTTTAAATAGGCGCCCACCTGTATAACGAGAGGAATACTTTTCAGTCTTAGTTTAAATAGGCGCCCACCTGTATAATGAGAGGAATAATTTCATGTCTTAGTTTAAATAGGCGCCCACCTGTATAACGAGAGGAATACTTTTCAGTCTTAGTTTAAATAGGCGCCCACCTGTATAATGAGAGGAATAATTTCATGTCTTAGTTTAAATAGGCGCCCACCTGTATAATGAGAGGAATAATTTCATGTCTTAGTTTAAATAGGCGCCCACCTGTATAACGAGAGGAATACTTTTCAGTCTTAGTTTAAATAGGCGCCCACCTGTATAACGAGAGGAATACTTTTCATGTCTTAGTTTAAATAGGCTCCCACCTGTATAATGAGAGGAATAATTTCATGTCTTAGTTTAAATAGGCGCCCACCTGTATAACGAGAGGAATACTTTTCATGTCTTAGTTTAAATAGGCGCCCACCTGTATAACGAGAGGAATAATTTTCATGTCTTAGTTTAAATAGGCGCCCACCTGTATAATGAGAGGAATAATTTCATGTCTTAGTTTAAATAGGCGCCCACCTGTATAACGAGAGGAATACTTTTCATGTCTTAGTTTAAATAGGCGCCTACCTGTATAACGAGAGGAATAATTTTCAGTCTTAGTCTAAATAGGCGCCCACCTGTATAACGAGAGGAATGACTTTCATGTCTTAGTTTAAATAGGCGCCCACCTGTATAACGAGAGGAATAATTTCATGTCTTAGTTTAAATAGGCGCCCACCTGTATAACGAGAGGAATACTTTTCATGTCTTAGTTTAAATAGGCGCCCACCTGTATAACGAGAGGAATAATTTTCAGTCTTAGTCTAAATAGGCGCCCACCTGTATAACGAGAGGAATAACTTTCATGTCTTAGTTTAAATAGGCGCCCACCTGTATAACGAGAGGAATAATTTCATGTCTTAGTTTAAATAGGCGCCCACATGTATAACGAGAGGAATACTTTTCATGTCTTAGTTTAAATAGGTGCCCACCTGTATAATGAGAGGAATAATTTCATGTCTTAGTTTAAATAGGCGCCCACCTGTATATTGAGAGGAATAATTTTCAGTCTTAGTTTAAATAGGCGCCCACCTGTATAACGAGAGGAATACTTTTCAGTCTTAGTTTAAATAGGCGCCCACCTATATAACGAGAGGAATAATTTTCAGTCTTAGTCTAAATAGGCGCCCACCTGTATAACGAGAGGAATAATTTTCAGCGCCCACCTGTATAACAAGAGGAATAATTTTCAGTCTTAGTTTAAATAGGCGTCCACCTGTATAACGAGAGGAATACTTTTCAGTCATAGTAGGCGCCCACCTGTATAACGAGAGGAATACTTTTCATATTTTAGTTTAAATATTTCAGATTTTGAGAGCAGTAACCCCACCGGAAGACCGAAGGTTACAGTAGGAATACCTAGCAGGAAACAATAAAAATCCCCAGCACCAGGAAGCAGAAGGTTGCAAACTCAAGTGCATGTGTCAAAAGGAAAGAAAGGACGTGTTTTGGAAAAAGCGGCTTGTGAACATCAAATCATGCCCGACATAGCAAATCTGATAAAGAGAGTCGTACCACCAGAGGAACCACTGAAAAGCTTGATGAAGAAAGCCATGTCCTCAGCGGACCAAGCAAAATGATGAAAGCTGGTATTCAGAAGACAAAGGACCAGTGCCGTCCCCAAATTCACGGAAGAAAAGCACCAAGGAAGCACAAGCCGACAAGAAAGCAAGGCAACATGAACAAGTTGAAGATAGATGAGATCCTATGATCCGTAGTCTAGCCTAGCTTTTTGTTTTCTTTTTCAGCACAATGTAACAAGAAGATCGGTAAAGCAATAACAACATACAGCAACATGTAACAGCACACAACAACAGCGAACATGACAGTCACACGGTAGTCCCAGCTACCAAAACTTCCCGAACTACATTGACCTGATTCCTATTCAGCCCAAAATATGTAGGAAACCTCTGAAGCAAAGGTTCGGTCAAATCTTTTTCAAAAAAATGCTTCACACGGAGTACACGGACAAGCAAAAATCGCTCACTTTATCTTTGCATGAAAACCCTTCGTGTCTTCGGGCAAAGAGGGGCAGCTGTAAGCACGTGATTTTTGCTTCACGGAAGTTACTCCAAAAGAAAAAGAAAATAAAAAAATATATGTTTTTGTCCCTAATGGATTTTTATGTTAAATTGTGTGTTAATTATTATAGGTGTTAACTAATATGTGTGTAATTTCTTTTTATTTATTTTTTTACAATTTATTTAGGAATTTTGTTTAATTTTGGTTCTTAAAGAAAAAATGGTTGTGGAAAATCGGATTGGGCCCCAAAATGAGGCCCAAAACCAAAACAAAGACCCAGTCCAAACTAGGCCTGCCCAGGCAAGTCCCCAAAATGACGCCGCATAGGGCGTTTGATCTGAGCCATCCGTCCAGGCCAATCCAACGGCCTAGGACCCCTTTCAGCAACCCGTTTCCAAACCCGACCCAGTAACCGGTTAGAACCGACCCCCAACCAAGGCCAAACGGTGTCGTTCCGTATTTAGTGAAAGATCCTGGCCATCAATCTCGATTCATCCAACGGCCAGGATCTAATTGCCCATTACGTATATAAACCTAAACCTTTACCCAGCCCCCCTATCCGGACACCCCCCCTTCCATCGTCCCAAATACAAACCCAGACCTCCCGTTCGCAAACCCTAGCCGCCACCCTTCACCTTCACCGTAAAGCCGGCGGCAAGGCTGTCGGTGACCACCCCCTTTACACCCTAGAACCACCTCAACCCCCTGAATCCAAATCCACCAACCGCTTGGCTCGAATCCTCCCCCACCTTCTCGAATCTTCATTTGAAGATTCGAGACAAAACTCGATCTACACCAAACCACCCCAAATGCATACCAAGCACTCCCCCGACCTCCCTCGTGACCAAACCATGCTTGGTTTGGTCCGATTCTACCCACAAATCCAAAAAAATCAAATCTGGAAGAAATCGAACCCTAGAACACAAAGATTTTGTGGGGTCTGTTTAAATTTAAACAAGTTTGGGGTCTAGTAGACCCTAATCGAAGTGTTCTCGGTCGAGAACACCTTGGTTAGGATTTGTTCGACTTCAAACAGGCAAATCAAGCTCGGGCCTAGGGTCAGCTATGTTTAAAGCTTTTCAGGTTTGTTCATTTGTCCATTTTATCGTCCATTTTGTTATTTAGATTAATTTATTAGCATGTTTAGTTGTTTGTCTAGTTCTGGGATTTCTGTTATCAGTTTGTTTCCCCGTCTCCATAAGACCTTTTGCTTGGTTATTTGTTTATTCTGTTATGTGGTAGTATGTTTATTTCAATTCAGGATAACATCGTCGAATCAATAATGTCTGGTTTTTCTAATATCGTGCAAAAGTGTCAAAGAACAGTGTTATGCTTTGTTTTGTATTGTTTGTTTGGTCGACTGCTTGTCCCGTGTTATAATTAGTATAGTCGATTCGATAAACGTCGTCGATTAGTTTTCTATGCATGAATGTTCAAATGTCCTGATTCCTGATAGCTTCATAGGATTTGATCAAACCAGTGTTGATTAGTTGGTTGCTTGAAAACTATCTGTGAATGGCTTGTTAGCTATAATACAATAGTTGGAATTCAGATAGGATAGTTACTGAATTTGAACTCCCATAAGTTCAGAATTTCATTTTTGTTGAAGTTGGGATAAAATAGTAATGGTCAGGGGTGTTAAAAGGTTTGGTTTGGGGTTATGAAATGCTTAAAGTCAAGATGAGCTGACAATGAGGTACTAAAACATTGATTCAACTAATGGAATTAATTAACCAATAGTGGAATTAATGACATATTAAGTGCCTTTAATGGCTGGAAATCAGAAAGGCATGGCAATTTGTATTTCTTTAATGAATTAGGGTCAATTGGACAGCATGTACTGTCAGAAATACATTCCTGCTGCCCATGCTTGGTTTTAGTTTAATAAGTGATAAGGCATTTTAATAGTTTTGTCAGGGGAATCTCATGTGAGGTTTGGTTATTTTAAATAGTTGAGTGGAAAAACAGCAGGGATGGAGGGAATCTGAATGGTTTAATAGGTTTTAAATGATCTGAGGAAAACTATAAAAGGGGGAGAGCTTCCATTAGTTAGGAGAGAGAAAGAGAGAGAGAGAGAAAGAAGAAAAGAGGGGCTAAAAAAAAGGCAAGTTCTGAATTAGAAAAGGGTTCTGAAAAGCAGAGAGGTCAGGGAGTATTTGAAAGATAGACTGAAAAATTATAGAGTGCTCAGAGAAGAACAAAACTGTTTAGTTCTAAAGGGTTGGTCTGTTACTATCTCTTTAAGGTATTCTGATTTCCCTGTGAGAGTACTACGGTAATTTGGGCCTCTATTTGCTGTTGATCGAATTGGTCTCATTGTTATTGAGTTTGTTGTTGGTTATTGGTCAAGTTGTTATGATTAGTGAACTGTTTGCACTATTGCATCAAACATCCTGGGTTTTCTGTTGGTCTACCACTCTGTTCTGGGTTTGTTGATTGATGCCCGACCATTTGTGGGTTTATCATTGTGGGAACTGTTGTTGGTTGTTCGTGAACTAGTGGTTGTATTGTTGCTGTTTGTTGCTGCTGTGATACTGCTGTGTTACTGCTGTCTGTTCGATTGTTGCTGATATCGTTCTTCTTCTTCTCATTCTTATTGTCCAGCATCCAGGTACACATTCTAATTGCACTGGTGTAATGATGAACTTGGAGCATGATTAAGAGTCTAAAGAGAATGGTTGTTTGAACTTAGTGTAGTGATTTTCATCTTCTACTATTACAGTTTAAAGCATTCTGTATACATGTAAAGTTTGACCCCATACCGTGTAATGGAGTAGTTTTCATTCTATAAGAGTGTGGTCCAGTAATTTGACGGTGTATCATAATCAAAATTAATGGTGTATCAGTGATGTTCGATCAACAAATGGTTTCGTATAGGGTCGATTAAGAAGGTTAATATAGTAATCACGTTTGTTTTACCTTGGCTCACCAGTATATAACGCATATTTCAATCTCGGCTTGAAGCAAAAATGAAATATTAATCAGGCTTTGTTCCTGTTGAATTCCTCCTGTTTAGATTTGTGGTTGAATATAATTTTCTTTTCTTTGTATAAAAATGTAGTTGATTGATTAAATTAGTAACGATGTCACATATGTATAACTTCTTCATCTAATAATGTTAGTTTAAATTAATCAAAGAATAGTTAATCTGTTTTGATATTATGGTGTGTCAATCTCACGTTTTAGTATTATTGAATAATAGAATATAGAATGAAAGCAGTTTTTCTTTGTACAAACTCGGTCGCAATTTTCCATTCGCATTAGCCGTAAACTAATAATTAATAAGTTACGTTTTTAGCATGTAATTAATTAAGAGATTTTCTTTTATTTTAGAGACGAACTTAATAGGAAAATATAGTCACTGTAGGTTTATCCTTTTAAATAAAAATGAGACGAGCCTCGACAAACAAAAATGCACAAGCTGCGGGGCCCTCTAAATGTATATATTAAAATACTTAGAATTCGGGACAGGCCGTTTAGCGAATTTTACGGCCTTCCCAAAATAACAATACGCTAGTTGCTTTAGGCGCACCTTTAATAATTTAACCTTCTTAAACACGGGTGCACATTGATGTGACCCAAATCCAAATCTCAACGGAGTCAAAGTGTGTCGACGACCACGGGTACATTGATTGTAACGCGGTTCGAGATATATTTTCACAACGTTGCAATTCCTTGTAAAAAATAATTATAATAATAATTATGAAAGCGGTAAAAAGTTAAAATTTGCACATAAGTTCATATTTGTATAAAATCAGATAATCAAGCCGAATATAACAGTTGAGCGACCGTGCTAGAACCACGGAACTCGGGAATGCCTAACACCTTCTCCCGGGTTAACAGAATTCCTTATCCGAATTTCTGGTACGCAGACTGTAATATGGAGTCATTCTTTTCCTCGATTCGGGATTAAAATTGGTGACTTGGTACACCCTAAATCTCCCAAGTGGCGACTCTGAAATAAATAAACAAATCCCGTTTCGATTGTCCTTTAATTGGAAAAAACTCCTACGCCCCTCGCGGGGGCGGAAAAAGGCGGTGTGACAGGAAGCAGGTAAGATCCTCTTTCAAAAGCAAGAAAATGGTAAGTACCACTAGAACGATGGTACTGATCCATATGGTTCTTTGTGGACCAATGAGAACTCTGAGCAGAGGTGGTAAGAGATATGTTATGGTGCTTGTTGATGATTACTCTAGGTTTACTTGGACATTATTTTTAACATCTAAGGATGAAGCATTTGACATGTTTACTTCTTTTTTAGAACAACTCAGAAACAACTAGGTCATCAACTTGCATCAATTAAGTCGGATCATGGAACTGAATTTGAAAATGATAAGTTTGCTGAATTTTGTGATGAGCATGGCATAGATCACAATTTTTCTACCCATAGGACTCCACAACAAAATGGAGTAGTTGAAAGAAAGAATAGGACACTTGAAGATATGGCTAGGACTATGCTTCTTTCTAGTAAACTTCCCCATAGCTTATGGGCAGAAGCTGTAAACACTGCAAGTTACATTATTAATAGGTGCATGACTAGACCTCTTATAGAGAAGACTCTCTATGAGTTACTTAAAGGGAGAAAACCAAATATATCCTATCTTAGGGCATTTGGATGCATGTGTTTTGTGCACAACAATGGAAAGGACTCCCTAGGTAAGTTTGATCCTAGAAGTGATGAAGGAGTATTCTTGGGATATTCTTTACATAGCAAAGCATATAAAGTGTACAACAAAAGAACTATGTGTGTAGAAGAAAGTGTACATGTAGTTTTTGATGAAACTAACATTCTTTCTGAGAGACAGGAACATGAAGATGAAGCTATTGGGCTGGTAAAAGGTTTAAATGAAGTCACATCCCAAGATGAAGCTGTACCAGAAGAAGGAACATGTGATGGAACAGGTTCTTCCATCTAGGGCAACCTGACAGGGGGAATTGAACAAAGAAGAACTGAATCTAATTCCCAAATGGAACCTGTCCATGAGCTTGTTCCTCAGCAACAGAACATGGGAGAAACATCAAACATAAACCAGTTGGTTGTAAAACCTTACAAGTATCAAAGTTCTCATCACATTGAGAACATAATTACTGATCCAACTTCTGGAATTAAAAGTAGATCTCAATTAAATAATATGTGTGCTTTTGATGCTTTCCTATCTCTTATTGAACCTAAAAATATTGCTGAGGTTTTGCAGGATGCAGACCGGGTAAATGCAATGCAAGATGAACTCAATTAGTTTGAAAGGAGTCAAGTTTGGCATCTGGTTCCAAGACCCAAGGACAAATCAGTAATTGACACTAAATGGGTCTTCAGAAACAAACTTGATGAAGATGGAACTGGTACAAGGAACAAGGCAAGGATGGTGGTTCAAGGTTATAGCCAAGAGGAAGGCATAGACTATGATGAGACATTTGCTCCAGTTGCAAGGTTGGAAGCAATAAGACTCCTCATAGCCTTTGCTGTATACATGGAATTTACTCTTCACCAGATGGACGTCAAGAGTGCCTTCCTAAATGGCTACTTAAAGGAAGAAGTGTTTGTCAAACAACATCCAGGGTTTGAAAGTAAGGAGTGTCCAGATCATGTATACAAACTAGACAAGGCACTCTATGGACTCAAGCAGGCTCCTAGAGCATGGTATGAACGACTATCCAAATTCCTGCTTGAACATGGCTACAAGAGAGGCAACATTGATAGCACTCTATTCTTGAGGGAAAAAGGTAAGGATCTTCTTGTAGTACAATATATGTTGATGACATAATTTTTGGGGTAACCATTGAAAAACTAAGGAATTTGCTAAACTTATGGGGAGTGAATTTGAAATGTGTATGATGGATGAGCTTAATTTCTTCTTAGGCTGACAAATTAAACAAAACTCAAATGGAACTGTGATCCATCAGAAGAAATATGCAAAAGAGTTGATAAGAAGTTTAAAATGGAAGAATCAAAGGAAATAGATACTCCTATTGCAACAGTCACAAAATTGGACATAGATGAACTTGGTTCATCTGTTGATCAGAAGTTGTATAGGGGTATGATTGGTTCATTTTTGTATCTTACTACTAGCAGACCTGACACTGTTTTCAGTGTAGGGCTTTGTGCTCGATTTCAAGCAAATCCAAAGGAATCCCACTTGACTGTTGTCAAAAGAATATTGAGATACTTGGAAGGCACTACTGACCTTTGCCTTTGGTATCCAAAAGGTAGTAACTTTAACCTAGTAGGATATGTTGATATTGACTATGCAGGTTTTCTTGTGGATAGGAAGAGTATGGCACACTTCTTTGGTTCATGTCTTGTGTTATGGGCTACTAAAAAGTAAAATTAAGTAGTTTTATCTACTGCTGAAGCTGAGTATATTGTTATTGCTTCCTGTTGTGCTCAATTGTTGTGGATCAAACAGCAGTTGATGGATTTTGGTATTGAAGTTGGTTGCATCCCTATTTTTTGTGATAACACTAGTGCTATTAGTATGACTAAGAACCCGGTTCATCATAAGAGAACTAAGCACATAGATGTTAGACACCATTTTTGAGGGACAACTATAAGAAATGAATGATCACTATAGAATGTTGTGCTACTGATAAACAGATTGCTGACATTTTTACAAAAGCATTAAGTAGAGAAAGCTTTGAAAGGAACAGGTTAGAACTAGGTATGATTAAGATCACCTAATGGAACCAGTTTAGAATGCACAATGAAAAAAAACGAAAAAAAAAATTTGGTTAGGAAATCTGGAACTTGTGTAAATATCTAGATTAATCTTTACTCAGTCTCATACTGTAAATAGTATACTCATGTGCCATGTATTGATATGACTCACTGATCTCTTACAAAATTTCTTCTATTTTGGCAAATTGAGGTATGATTAAGAGGATTCTTAGTGAAGAATCTGGTTCATCAGTACTGGTTCATCTGAATAACGAGGTATGTTCTATAATCTGCACAATTAGAAATATTAATATCTAATTTATGAGCAGAGTCCTAACTATGTTCAAAAACCTATCCTTTTGAGTTTGAACCAGTTTCGTTTCAATTAGACTCTTCACCGTATTAAAATGCATAGATTCTACGAAAGATTAACCGCATATTCAACCTGAAATTTCAGAGTGATTGGACTTCTAATTGACTATAAAAATCTGTCGTAAGACATTAATTAATCCTCTCCCTTTAAAATCCATCATCATCACCACTACCACTCCTATAATTCTCAAAACTGTCAAAAATTCTTTCTGTTCTCTACTCTTCTCTCTTCCAAAACTCCAATCAAGAATTTTATTCCAGAATTAGCAAAGATGACCAACCCTAAGATAACCCCGGCACACTTCCACCACCTACCCCCTCCGATTCTCCACTACTCCACAAACCAATACAACCCTCCAACCTAGGAGGAGGCGAGTGAAGATGCTTGCTCGCAAAACTGTGGCTACGGGTGCGCTTTTAAAGAAACTAAATACAAAATTAAAGGCTAGTCAAGCCCAAGATTCTGAAAATTCTGATGATTCTCTCAAGTCTGCGAGTAAGGGGGAAGGAACTGGGTCTTCTACTTCTGAGCAGGCAACATCTGTGCAAAATTCCCTTTCTGAGATACGTTCTATTCTAGTTGAAAATTTGGAGAATCGTTTTGTTTTGGTTGGTTCTATTGTGAATGTGGAAACGAGTGAGTCAAGGAGGAGAGGTGGTAAAAATAAAAGAGGAAAAGAAACTGAGAGTGAGAGTGTTCATAGTGATGAGAGGAAAAAAGGGAAAAAAGTGGCTGATTCTTCACCCACCTCTGAAGCTGTTAAACTGGCTATATGTGGAGCTGAGCTAGAAAAGGCGATAGAGAGTAGCAAGAAAATAGGGGGAAATGGTTCAGGGGAAGATGCTGAAGGGCTTGTCGATCTCAGTTCACATATAGATGAACCTGGTTTATCTATTGAGGAAACCCTAGCAGATCTTCTAAAGAAGTTGGGTGCAAGCTATAACCCCAAGAAAAGGAGAACTCCAATACCAAAAGTTCCTAGCACTGCAAGAACCTCCAAGAAAAGGAAGGTTGCTTCTTCAACAACTACTAATATTCCTCTACCAAAAGGAAGGGCCACAAGAAGTAAGTTGAAGCAGAGTAAGGATGAGTTCCAAAAAGCTATGGAGGAAAGTAAGAAGAAAAGAATGGACAAAGGGAAAGCTAAGGTGGCAGAGCCTATTGAGGCTATTGATGTGGATGAGATGGACCGGGTCCATCAGGATGAACATGTGACTATGGAGGTTCAGACCCCTAAGCCCAAGAAGACCAAGACGTCTTCATCTGTTTCCATGGCCGTTGAACCCTCTTCTTTGGCTAAACGAACAAGGTCTGCTGTGAAAGCCAAGCAAGTTAAGATTATTGAGAAATAACATTGGAGTGGTGAAGAAGAGGGTGAATCTGACTATGAACAAGATAAGCTGGCCAAGTTTGGCAAACGAAGAATCTTGAAGGGTAGACTTTTGAAGAATTTGGAGGAACCAGGGATAGTTCGACTTGTTGATGCTCTAGCAGTTTGAGGGAGGGAAGGTCATGGTCCTTCAGTTGGATGGCAGGCTGGCAAGAAATGAGATTATTGAGTTTATGGCCAATGCAAAGGTCAAGGATGGCAGAGTTACTAGCCAGGTGAAAGAGATTCAAGTGACTTTTGATGCAAAAGAGCTGGGTGAAATCCTTGACATTCCTTCTGAAGGGTATGATGACTACACGAGACAAAAATGGCGAAGTCTGGACTCCTTTCCTACTACCCTTGCCATTACTAGGAAGTTTTGTGATGTCACAAAAGTGAATGAGGCCAAGGTTGTGCATAAGAGTGAAATGAAACCATGTCACAAAGTCATGTTTGAAATTGTCAACAAGTGTTTGCTGCCTAGACAGGAAAGAAAACACACTGCTAACTACATGGATTTGGTTTTGATGGAGTGTCTTCAAAGTGGGCGGCAGACCAACTAGTCTGTATTTATGATCAAGCTACTTGATAGGGTTATCAATGGCTCAAAGGCCCATGCCACTCCTTATGGTTTTATTCTCACTACTGTTCTTGCTCGTTTTAAGGTGCCACTAAAGAAGTGGAAGATGGCCATAAGCAAAGACCATTTTGGAATCAACACGTTGATTGCTTGTAATTATGAGGTCACTGCCATTCCAAATGAACCTGGTTCATCTAAAACGACACCTATAATAGCAAGGTCAGACCTCTATTGCAGGAGAGTGGGGATATGGATGCTGAGATAGTTAGGCTGAAGACTCGTTTGACAGAGGTTGAATCTGAGAGAGATGCTCTCAGAACTGAGCTCACAAAGGAAAAGGAGAAGAATGATGGCATTCTTCAAGTCATGTTGCACCTTCTCCAAGCCAAAACCCAACCCTCTAGTTCTTCCAAGCATTAATTTCTTTAGCCTTCATTTCCTGAACCTTGTCTAGACCTCTCAGTGACCCAGATTAGGGATTTTTCTTGTTTTGCTTATGTTTTAACTGTTTTGTTTCTTTTTATGGATTGTGGTAGAATCATATTCTCTATCAATGAAAGTTTCTCCTTTTTCTCTTGTCTATTGTTTATTTTTCCTTGATAATTTGAATATGTGTAGTTGATTACTTATGATTAATCCATGAATGCATTTGCAGTTGCCCTAGTGGCCATGAGTAATTTTTAAAATTTGGGAATCACACTTTGTTTATGCAACTTTTTTATGATGCCAAAATGGGGAAGAGATATTGTGCTTTATATTCAGAATAGTGATGTTTATAACCTAATGAACCTGGTCCTTGATGATAAGTGAAAAATTTCTAACTTTGCATTGATGTTGAGCTGAGTTCTGGCAGAGCCTAAGTGTATGAAAAGCACAGAGTTTATCATCATCAAAAAGGAGGAATTTGTTGGCCCAAGTAAAGGTTAAGTTTTGAAGATTGACAAAGAAACTCAGACATGAGTCAGGTCCATCCTAGTGCATAGATATGGACAGACTTAATCATGTGAGATAGACGTGAAGTCTATAAACTTATCGAAAAGATATCTCTTGAAAAATGTAATATCTATTGATCCTGATCGAAAAGATTGCATATTAGATAAGGAGAAGGACTCCTTACTTAAAGAGAACACGGTTTAAGAGAAGGATGGAGTTAGAGGTTGTGATCAACTAGAACTCTTCCACCAAGGGAGAGTAACATCAGAATTCTAGTCAATCTCTATTTACTAACTCTATAAATATCAGTGTTGTTCTCTTTTACAGGGAATGCACATAAGCAGAAGTTAAACGTGAATTGAGAGCAAAATAGCAAGGCAATTTTGCAAGCAATTTGTGTGTGATTCAAGCGTGCAAACCTGAAGCTACTTGAACCAGATAGAAGAAGCAGTTCCAAGTGTCGGTATTTTATTCTAGTTCAATTGTAGTAGGTTTTTTCATATTGTATCTCAGCTTTATCTAGAAGCAATTGTATTAGGTACTCAGAGTTTTCAAGTTAGAGTTAATTTGAAGTTGTCGCAACAGTTGAGGCTGTGTGCTACAAGGGATTAGAGTTAGTCCTAGGTTTACAAAATAGTTTTTGTAAATGCAGTTTTTGACTCAGTGATTTTAGTGGAGTATTTGGGAAAATCCTACTGGAAAGTAAGTCATGATTTATTCACCTTTTGAGCCAGGTATTTTCCACGTAAAATCTCTGTGTTCTTTAATTTTTGTACTTATTATTCTGCAACAGTAGTAGTTGGAATACATAGAAGAACCAGGTCCTTCTATAATCAGTTTAAGCGGAAAATTGGACACCACACAAATCACCCTCCTTCTTGTGTGGTTAAGGCTGTATTGTGGTCCGGGACCGACCCGAAACCGCGAGCCCACATGGGCTTGGACTAAACGGGTTGGCCTGTATGGTCCGGTCCCAAGCAGTCCTAGGAGCCCACTGTGGGCCGGTCCAGCATGGAGAGACCGCGAGCCCGGGAGCGGCTGGTGGGCCTGGGCCGGTTCAACCGGGCTTAACGGGCCCAATGACTATTTTTTAAAAAAAAAATTAAAATTGGCCAATGGTTGGAAGTATTAAAACTAGCAGCTGGCCTGCTAATTTAGTCGTTTGGCTTTTTAAAAAATAGCAATTTGCCCCACAAATTTTTTATATTTATACTTTTTCCCTATTCTCAACTATAAATACCCCTTCATTCTTTTATTTTTACTCACAAAATCATGGTTCTCTCTCTAATTTTCTTCTCTAATTGCTTACTTTATTATTGCAATTTATGAAAAATTGTGAAGTTGGCGAATTGAAGTATTCAAGTCTTGATGTCTTCAATGATATACAATTTTCAAGAAGTTGTTCGTCAATTCGGTAAACTCGTTCCAACTCTTAAGTTTTAATATTATAGTTTTGTTTGTTTTTGTTTGTATAATTATAATTAATATAGCCTTTTCTTTGAAAAAAATATTTGGTGGTAAGGGAAAATCTAAAATTGGTGAATCTAGTGGTCAAGCTACTACTCCTCCCCTAGCTCCCCGACCCAGACGTGTGACCCGTCCTCCTCCACCTATTATTCTTGATAGTGATAACCCTTATTTTCAATTTACCGATAGTCAATTTTACCATGATATTGCACCAGGTCAACAATTAAATGATGAATACATGAATACTTTTTATGGTAATCCAACTATCGATGAAAATGATGATTTAGATGAAACACAACAAGATTTAGATGATACACCTACTAGTCATGTTGTTAACCCAACTGAAATAATTCAAATGATGCCCTGCCTGACCCTCCTGTAGTAACCCCTACTTTTAATAGATAACCGTCTAGACGGTGCGAAACATCTCTTGTTTGGCACTTTTTTATTTAACTAAGAGATCAAAGAAAGGCTAAGTGTAAAACTTGTGGGACTTTGATGGCTCATAAATTTACTGGAGACCGTAGCGGTACGGGTACTTTGACTAGACACATAAAGACACACCCTAAAGATAAAGCTAGATTTCTTCAAACGAAAGCTGCGCAAGAGGGGACAAGTGTAGGTACTCAGGTTAACCCTAGTACCAGGCCAAATCTAGTTTAATCGGGAATTAACAATGTTACCGGTGACATTTTATATTACGATCCAAATAAAGATCGTGAAGAATTTGCAAAAATGGTTACTGTTATGTGCTTACCCTATAGTTTTCCTTCTAACCCTCACTTTGTGCCTTATATTAGAAGAGCTTTTAATCCTACTTATAAAGGATGGCCTCGCGCAACTGCAAAGAGCGATAGTTATAAATATAAACATGAATGTGAACAATATTTGCGCTATTTATTTACTTATATAAATTGTCGCGTTGCTATTACTACTGATATTGGTAAAAGTGGTAATGACTATGATTATCTTACTATTACCACTTATTGGATTGATGAGGAATGGAAAATGGAAAAGTGCATTATTGCTTATAGAATAATTAATTCACATCACACAGGTAAGTTCATTGCTAACACAGTTACAGATATTTGTAGATATGTTTGCATTAGAGATAAAATAATGCCAGTTTCAATGGATAATGCTTCTAGTAACACTAATGCTATAGGCTTGCTTACAACTACACTAAATCCTGCATTTAGTAATATTTTTCATGTTAGATGTATTTGTCATATTTACCATTTAATCGTCGGTGATGGTATGAAAATATTAAATGTTGAAATTGAAAAGGTTAAAATGGCTCTTAATTGGCTTTTTTATTCAAACCATAGAAGTAGACTTAGAGAATATTTTAAAAAATGTGATGAATTTGTCCTTAGAGAAAGAAAGGTTCCTAAACCTTGTCCGACTATATGGAATTACATGTATGAAAGTTTAGTTATTGCATATGAATATAGAAACCCAATAAACGCAACGTTTAATGCTCGTGTTGGTGGTGATGATGATAATGATGATGAGCAGCACCTTACAAATCAGGATTGGACTAATGTTAAAATTCTTGTAGACTTTTTAGAACAATTTTATGTTGCTACAAATGAATCATCTAGGCAATATTATCCTACTATTTCTAACTGTTTAGTTTATATTGCAGCACTTGCAGATTTGTTTACTCAATTTTCAGAGAGTGGGGTAATTTATCAACTTGCTATTAATTCTATGAAAGATAAGTTTAAAAGATATTTTTTCCCTATCCCCCCTATTTTTGGTGTTGCTGTCATGTTAAATCCTACCATGAAATTAGAAGGTCCTCACTTTTGGTATACAAATATTTATAAGGCTTTATCACTTTCAGATGAGGAATTTGATACACTTGCAGATGCAAAAGCCTCAATTAAAATAAATGCTCAAACAATTTATAATGCTTATCAACTTGCCTTAGATCATGCTAGACCAAATGTTCCAACTCCTACTTCGTCTAGTTCACAATCATCTAAAAGAACTGCGGGCCTAAAAGCACTTAGTTCTTGGACGGAGTTTAGGGGTTCTCAAGGTGATAATATTGGTGATAGTTCACAACTAAATGAGATTCAAGTTTATTTGTCGCAGGGACTTGAATCAAAGAATCCCGACGGCTCTTTTGATGTTTTGGAATGGTGGAAGGACAAAGAAAAACAATATTCGGTTCTTTCAAGGATGACTCGAGATATTTTAAGTATTCAAGCTTCAACAGTGGCATCGGAGAGCGCTTTCAGTCAAGCGAGACTTCAAATCGGTGATCATAGAGCGTCTATGAGGGAGAGCTTGGAAAAATCAATACTCTTCAGAAATTGGATCCGTTTGAAAAGAAGAAATTTTGGACTTGCTGAATCACAACCGGAAGATAGATGAAGCTTATGAAGAAATGCTAGCGGAACTTGCGGAGGATGTTGCTTCCCCGGAAGCGGTGATGAACAAGCTTCTTTTCCGCCACCACCAACGGAAATTCCTCTGAACCTTGAAGGATTTATGAAATTTGTTAGAGATAATACGTAGACTAATATGTAACTTGTATTTTGGCACATCTTCATTAGTTTTTTTCCTTTTAATGGTGGTATTAACACCTTGTTATGCTCATTCCATTGGGGGGAGGAAGACTAAGAAAGATATTGTCATTTTTTGTTAATGTCGTAATAATAAAAATTATAAGGTATTTCCTTGAATATTTCTTTACAATTTTTTTGTGTTTAAATTTGAATTAGAAGATTTAAGTCACAATTATATAATATAATTTACAAGAAATTACCTTAGATAAAAAAAATTCAAAAAAAAATAGCCCGGAACACTTAGGCCCGTGGGCCCGACCCATTTAGCCGGGGACCATGTGGGCTTAGGCCCACAGTGGGCCGGTTCCACCCTCCAGGACCATTAAGCCCGGGACCGTTTTGCCCGGGACCGCTTGGGCCCGGCTTGTCAGAGCCCGGGACCGTTTGGCCCGACCCATTTAGCCCATTTAGGCCCGGGACTGGATCACAATACAGCCTTATGTGTGGTATCAAAGTATAAAACATCAATTTATTATTATTTTTCGTTAGCTAAGAGGTAAAGGTGCATTATTGTCCACTGTCATAAGTGCTTTTTACAATTAAGATCGTTATTTCTACCTCAAAATATGAAACAATTTCATTATTTAGTCACATTTTCAGAGATGTTTTTTTTAAAATAAAAATCTTTTTTAATATCTTGTGATAGTTTTTGTGATAAAATAAGTGGTAGATTGAATAAGAAGACAAAGAGCCTAGTTTAGTCAATGGTCAATGGAATTTCAACAGAGTAGCTGCATCTTCTTTAGAATTTCTTCAGATTTGGGGTACAATGGGACATAAAATGTTAGGATTTACTAACTAATGTTACACAAATTGTTTTTTTCTTCTTAATTATCAGTAGGTGATGGCAATTCTGACAAATTTCAAGAAAAAATCATGCTTGTTGGCCGTTATTTTGTTTTCTAATGGTCAATTTATACCTTCTAAATTGGAAATTATAAAAGACCGAGCAAATGGGAACAATGATAAAATCATACAAATAATCTTTCAAATTGAAGCCTATAGCACTCTACTTAATCTACGTGCATTTCTTTTTTCTTTTGAAGAAAATGTATTTCAAGAATTAAAAGAACTAGAATAATAAATAACCTTAAAACGGAGTGTTACGTAACCTTTGTTATAATGTATAATTTTCAACTTCATCCCCTTTTATTTAATTTTTCTAACGAATAAAAGAGTGTTGACAGTGATAATGATTCTCTTCTCAAATTAAACCTTCATTGTCATACTTTGACACTAATAATGATTCTCTTCCCAAATTTAATAATGATCCAAATTAAGAAGTTTAACATGTAATGGGATCACTTGTTACTTATACGTTACTCTCTTCTCCCTAATAATTATAAAACTATTACTTTCATGTATGCCAATGATATCTTGAGGGCGATAATTTATTCTATTTTTGTACTTTTGTTTTCCACTATCACATATGTTATTTCATATTCACGAGAAAATATTCTTAAAATCAGAAATTAATGTACAAACCCAAATGAAAAGTTAAGGGATTTGTTAATTCTAAATAGGTTGGAGGGTTTTATGAACTTTTTAAATTTCAACCACTAACGCAAAGGTTTAAATGCTGTAGTGAAAGAAAAAAAAATTAAAGTTGAAAACTTTATTCTATTAAAAAAAACTTTATTCTATTAAAAAAACTTTATTCTCCCAGATATTGAGTTACTTGCAGAATTATAATTTAACTTACTAAAAAAAAAAAAAAAAGCATGATAACTTTTATTTGAAGTTCATGTTTTTAGGTATGGGATAAAACCTTTTTAGGTTGAATAGAGCCTGGAATAGTCTTATGTAGGCAATGAATTGACTATTGAGATATTGTATCTAACTTCTTCAATTAATCTGGAAATGCGTTTTACTTACAGCTTGTTTGGATAGTTGTTACCGATTGTATCGTATCGTATTGTTACTTTAAATACAATGTCTGTTTTAATTGTTACTTAAATTTTATTGTATCGTATCGTTAAATCCGTCGTTATGTAACGATAAAATGTGTCACTTTATGTAACGACCGATTTGGTGTGGTCGCGTCGTTTCCTTGTGTTTTTCTCTCAATCTCACCCTTCATTATTATTAAATAATTTTATTTTATCATTTACCCTACCTTTTTATATACCATCTCATAGTTTTTCTTTATAATATTACAAGTTTATTGCATGATACTATGAAACGATGGCAAAACGGCACAATCCATCCAAACATTGTATTCATCAAACGATACAGTACAATACAATACAATACAATACGATACAACACATTATGAAACGATATGTAACAACCATCCAAACAAGCTGTTAATAATCACAAAGATAAATTGAAAATAATCTTAAATACTGAAAATAATATCAAATAATATTTATAATTATCTTTTTTTTTCTTTTAGCAAAAAAATGAGTGTACAAGTAACCCAGTAATACGGATATTCTTTTTTAGAAATACCATGTTACAAACTCGAATCTCTGTGAGTTATTTATTAAAATCTCAAAATTAGTAGAAGTAATTAAAGAGTGATTTCAAATTGTGAAAAGAATATAGAAAAGAAAATTAAGGAATTTTTAAAATAAGAATCACGTAGAAGATATCCGTTCATATTTGGTGCATTAGGTAATATTAACAGCGTTTTATTGCATGACGTAATAACTTAATTTTGACTATTGAGATATGAAACTAACTAATTATACAGATCATCACCTAGAATTTGACCTAATCCCGTCAAAGAATATTGGCCTAGCTTGTAATTAGTTAGCTAGCTAACCACAAGAGGAAAATGAAAGTCTAATCCACAATATTATAACCAATTAAAGTGTACAATATTGGCATGCAATACACGAGTAACGTCCTATCATTTTAGATAGAGATACTCCTACCTTTTAGAAGGAAAATGAAAAATAAAAAAATCAGTTCAGATTATTGGCGCTTTACGTGAGCAAATTTAATACTATGAATATGAACATTATTACGTTCTCCAATAAAATTCGTTTTAATTTTAAGGAGTTAGATAATATTACAAGTCAATGTCAATTTTAGAGTGCTAAGCACCGTTGGACTTTAAGTCATTAGGCTCTAAAGACTAGAAGTGTGAATTGGGAAATGGTGGGAAATAAAAATTTTGGAAAATTTGAATCAAGTGAGCTTTTTCATTTATGACAAATGAACTTTGTCCCTCATTGGTGAGGGACAATTACACTTGTGTGTATAAATATAAGATCACTTCTTAGAGCTCTTAAAAGAAGTTGAAGAGAATGAAGCCTCGCGCCGTTGTCGTTGCTCGGTAGCTTCCGCTTCGGCTTCGTCAAATGATCGATGAGATTAATTTTTTGGACAAAGTTTATTTAATTAATTATTTAAGAATTAATTAAGTGACAGTCAGTTCATTAACGGAATTAACTGGAATGCATAATCCTTAAGGAAATTGTGGACTCGAAATATTTCTTATCGTTACAGTTTTTCTAGTTTCTTCTAATAGTTTTCTAATTTCTGTTTTAACACAGTAGCGACGACAAGCTTAAGGAATTATATATTAACGTTTCTGTGTTGAAATCTATATTGAACTGTGATATATATTTTGTATACTGGTTTGGAGACTAAAGCCTTGGTGCTTTCTACTCCGGTATATTTTTTACTCCGGCTTAAAGAACATAAAAACTTTACCGGAGTATTAAATTTGATTACGGTATGAAGAATATAATAAACTTCACCGTTTATGTTTTGAATGTTTGGTTTGGTATTCAGTTTGAAGATATAAAATCTTCACTGATTTTGAAAAGTTCTGTTTGTTGCCAACTTTACAGAAAAATGACAAATGAGGACCAAACTAATGCTAATAGAACGGGTGCTACTGTTACGAGTGTTGCAGCCTCGTCGAGCCGTTCAACTCCTGCTTGTAAGCACTTGATTTTTGCCCTATATGAGAAATACTCCCAAAAAATGCAAAATAAAAGGATTTTCCTTGGTGTGCAATTTTGAGTACTTTTGTGATATTTTTGGATAATTATTTGTATTTGTCTGTGTTTGCTTATTTGTTAAATTAATAAAAAAATACAAAAATATGTCGCATTTTGCATGTAGGATTTAATTCTACAATTGTTAGTAATTAAATTAGTTTTACAAAAATTAAAAATTACAAAAAATAGGCATCTTTTGCATTTTTAGCATTTAATGCCCAAATGAACAATTTTATGCTTAATTATTACTTAATTGCGCGTTAATTATTATTGGGAGTTAATTTGCAATTTTATAACTTAATTTGGTTCTTAATAATAATTTAAGTATTTTTATAATTTAGTTTTAGAAAATGAAAGAAGAAAAGAGAACAAAAATACAAAGAAAAAGCGGATTGGGCCACTTCTTCAATTGTAAGCCAAAGGCCCAAAAAAATTGCCCAATCTTCTCCATAACCCAGTCCACTTCAGACCGGGTCGACCCAGTCCGCCCCATTAACCCATTAACCCAAGACCCACTCTTCATTTTGTCCTAACACAAAACAAAACAAAACACAAACAAAAAAACCCTAAAAAACCTAAACTAAACTATCCGCCCCCCACCCTCTCTTCTTCTTCTCCAAGATACCAAACACACCAAGCATCCATGGCTGCCCAAACCATGCTCCCTTCTTCTGCGTCCACCACCCAGCACCTTCCCACCGCGAACACCACCACCATGGACGCAGTCCGAACTCCCTCACGTCCAAACACTTTCGACCAAACAGTCCCCTCCCCCGTCGACAACACTGCCCTCCTCCACCTCGTTTCTTCTGCTTTCAGCTCCATCTCCAAACGACCACAGTCCTTGAAATACCCAGCTCCACCATGTCGATGGACAGCTCGTCGACCACTGCTCCGACGCGTCGCTGCTGCCACCGTTCCAGCAGCTCCGTCTTCCTCCTCGACGAACAGCTCCTCGTCGTCCAGTTCGAACCAAACAGACCCATCATGCTGTCGCTACCCTCGTCGACCAGTCTCCAGCTCCTCCGTTTCGCCGCTGCAACTCAGTCGGAGGAATGAAACACTAATTTTGAGGAAAGAAGTCTGAAGGGAGATGATTCAAGTAAGAGGAAAAATTACTGAGGAGGCAGGAAAGAATAATGCCAACAAAATGTTATACTTTAAGGAATGTTGAAGTTGGGAGCCCGCCCATATAACAGAGGAATACATTTTAGTACTACTTTCAAGTGTTGAAGTTGGGAGCCCGCCCATAATAACAGAGGAATACATTCAGTCTTTTCATTTCAAGCGTTGAAGTTGGGAGCCCGCCCATAATAACAGAGGAATACATTCAGTCTTTACTTTCAAGCGTTGAAGTTGGGAGCCCGCCCATAATAATAGAGGAATACATTCAGTCTTTACTTTCGAGTGTTGAAGTTGGGAGCCCGCGCATAATAACAGAGGAATACATTCAGTCTTTACTTTCAAGAGTTGAAGTTGGGAGTCCGCCCATAATAACAGAGGAATACATTCAGTCTTTCATTTCAAGCGTTGAAGTTGGGAGCCCGCCCATAATAACAGAGGAATACATTCAGTCTTTATATTTCCAGAGTTGAAGTTGGGAGCCCGCCCATAATAACAGAGGAATACATTCAGTCTTTATTTTCAAGCATTGAAGTTAGGAGCCCGCCCATAATAACAGAGGAATACATTCAGTCTTTATTTTCAAGCATTGAAGTTGGGAGCCCGCCCATAATAACAGAGGAATACATTCAGTCTTTATATTTCAAGCGTTGAAGTTGGGAGCCCGCCCATAATAACAGAGGAATACATTCAGTCTTTACTTTCGAGTGTTGAAGTTGGGAGCCCGCCCATAATAACAGAGGAATACATTCAGTCTTTACTTTCAAGAGTTGAAGTTGGGAGCCCGCCCATAATAACAGAGGAATACATTCAGTCTTTACTTTCGAGTGTTGAAGTTAGGAGCCCACCCATAATAACAGAGGAATACATTCAGTCTTTATATTTCAAGCGTTGAAGTTGGGAGCCCGCCCATAATAACAGAGCCATACATTTCAGTCTTTATATTTCCAGAGTTGAAGTTGGGAGCCCGCCCATAATAACAGAGGCATACATTTCAGTCTTTACTTTCAAGCGTTGAAGTTGGGAGCCCGCCCATAATAATAGAGGAATACATTCAGTCTTTACTTTTCAAGTGTTGAAGTTGGGAGCCCGCCCAGATAACAGAGGCATACATTCAGTCTTTACATTTCAAGCGTTGAAGTTGGGAGCCCGCCCATAATAACAGAGGAATACATTCAGTCTTTACTTTCAAGTGTTGAAGTTGGGAGCCCGCCTAGATAACAGAGGCATACATTCAGTCTTTACATTTCAAGCGTTGAAGTTGGGAGCCCGCCCATACAACAGAGGCATACGTTTCAAGATCAAGTCAGAGGACAATAAAATAGAGGGTTACAGCAGTAATCCCCTACAGGAAACAATAAAAATCCCCAGCACCGGGAAGCAGAAGGTTGCAACAAGAGATCCCAGCACAAATTCAGGCGCATGAGTCAAAAGGAAGAAAAGAGGCGTCTTGAAAGAAGCAGCTGGTGAACATTAAATCATGCCCAGCATAACAAGTATGATGAAGAGAGCCGTACCCACCAGAGGAACCGCCAAAAAGCTTAATGAAGAAAGCCATGTCCCCAGCGAACCGAGCAAAATGATGAAAACTGGTATTCAGAAAAGCAAAGGGCCAGTATCATTCCAAAAATTCAAGGAAGAAAAGCACCGGAGGAAACGCAAGCCGGCAAGAAAGCAAGGCAACAAGAACAAGTTACAGTCTAGCCTAACTTCTTGTTTTCTTTTAAATACGGTGTAATAAGGAGATCGGTAAGCAGTGATAACAGCGTGCAACAGCAGTAACATCGCAGTCCCACGGTAGTCCCAGCTACCAAAACTTCCCGAACTACATTAACCTGATTCCCCTTTAGCCAGGGATATGTAGGAAACCTTTGAAGCAAAGGTTCGGTTAAATCTTTTTTCAAAAAATGCTTCACACGGAGTACTCGGACGGGCAAAAATCGCTCGCTTTATCTTTGCACGAAAACCCTTCGTGTCTCCGGGAAAAGAGGGGAAGCTGTAAGCACGTGATTTTTGCCCTATATGAGAAATACTCCCAAAAAATGCAAAATAAAAGGATTTTCCTTGGTGTGCAATTTTGAGTACTTTTGTGATATTTTTGGATAATTATTTGTATTTGTCTGTGTTTGCTTATTTGTTAAATTAATAAAAAATACAAAAATATGTCGTACTTTGCATGTAGGATTTAATTCTACAATTGTTAGTAATTAAATTAGTTTTACAAAAATTAAAAATTACAAAAAATAGGCATCTTTTGCATTTTTAGCATTTAATGCCCAAATGAACAATTTTATGCTTAATTATTACTTAATTGCACGTTAATTGTTATTGGGAGTTAATTTGCGATTTATAACTTAATTTGGTTCTTAATAATAATTTAAGTATTTTTATAATTTAGTTTTAGAAAATGAAAGAAGAAAAGAGAACAAAAATACAAAGACAAAGCGGATTGGGCCACTTCTTCAATTGTAAGCCAAAGGCCCAAAAAAATTGCCCAATCTTCTCCATAACCCAGTCCACTTCAGACCGGGTCGACCCGGTCCGCCCCATTAACCCATTAACCCAAGATCCACTCTTCATTTTGTCCTAACACAAAACAAAACAAAAAAACCCTAAAAAACCTAAGCTAAACTATCCGCCCCCACCCTCTCTTCTTCTTCTCCAAGATACCAAACACACCAAGCATCCATGGCTACCTAAACCATGCTCCCTTCTTTTGCGTCCACCACCCAGCACCTTCCCACCGCGAACACCACCACCATGGACGCAGTCCGGACTCCTTCACGTCCAAACACTTTCGACCAAACAGTCCCCTCCCCCGTCGTCAACACTACCCTCCTCCACCTCGCTTCTTCTGCTTTCAGCTCCATCTCCAAACGACCACAGTCCTTGAAATACCCAGCTCCACCATGTCGACGGACAGCTCGTCGACCACTGCTCCGACGCATCGCTGCTGCCACCGTTCCAGCAGCTCCGTCTTCCTCCTCGACGAACAGCTCCTCATCGTCCAGTTCGAACCAAACAGACCCATCATGTTGTCGCTGCCCTCGTCGACCAGTCTCCAGCTCCTCCGTTTTGCCGCTGCAACTCAGTCCCGCCATGGACCCAGCAGGAGTTGATGCTGATGCTCCTCCACGGACCTCAGTTACGCAGAAGCTGATGCTTCGTTTCGATGAAGGAGAAGGTGGTCGCTCAGCTGCTGCCTCACTTCGTTCTCTTCACTTCTGCCTCGCGCACATGGATGGGTTTTGGACGAGGTCGTCGATCATTGTTCGAGTTCATCGTTAGTTGTTGTTGTTCGTCATTTCAATCCGGTTGTTAGATTTTTGAGTTTTATTTTGTCCGTATTTTGTTTTGATATTTTCGAATCTAAAATCGGCAAATGTTTGTTTTGTTTATCGTTTGAATTAATTTTTAGTTCATGTTCATGTGTTGTTTGTTAAATTAATTTTTCAGATTCCAAATGAAAGATTAATTAATTGTTTTTCATGTTTATTTCGTGTTCGTATTGTTGTTTAAGTGAATATTTGTTGTTGTTTAAGTGAATATTTGTTAGTTTAATATTTGTTAGATTCAAATTGAAATTTAATTAATTGTTTCTTCAATTTGTTTCATGTATTTGATACACTTGAGAGTTGACATACTTTTATACTTGAGAGAGTTTGTGATAGTAAAAGAGAAAGACAATTTGAACTTTCACTCGAACAATTCTGTTTGCTTTTCTTCGAGTGTTATTCAAAAGTCAGAAACTACTGCATCTCGTATCTTTTCTCTCTTCTGCTTTGACTGCGATTGTACTTTTGCACTGCTGAGTTTTCAATCTGTTACTGGGTCATTCTACTGGTTGTTACTGGTTTTGCGGTGTTGCTGAACCTGCTGTTGCCGCGTTATTACTGTTGCTGACTCCTACTTCTTTTGTTCTTGTACTGCTGTTTCCAGGTACACATTTGTACACTCTTGGCTTGAAGCGAAAAATGAAATATTAATCAGGCTCCTGTTCCTGTTGAATTCTTTTGTTCGGATCTGTGTTTGAATATTAATTTTCCTCTCTTTGTATAAAAATGTAGCCGATTAATTAATGAATAATGAGGTTGCATATGTATACTTTCTTCATCTAATAATGTTAGTTTACATTAATCGAAGAATAGTTAATCTGTTTTGATATTATTGTGTATTTATCTCATGTTCTAGCAAATAATAAAATGTGGAATGAAAGCAGTTTTTCCTTGTACAAACGCGATCGCAATTTTCCGTTCACATTAGCCGTAACTTAATAACTAATAAGTTGCATTTTTCAGCATGTAAATAATTAGGAGATTTTTCTTTTATTTTAGAGACGAACTTAATAGAAAAATGTAGTCGCTATAGGTTTATCCTTTTAAAATAAAAATGAGACGAGCCTCGCCAAATAAATCACAAACCGCCGGGGCCCTCAATAAAATACATAACCATTGACTAGACTTTGGATTTGGCTGTTTAATGAACCTTCACGGCCTCTTCCTAAAATAACAATACGTTAGACTCTTTAGGACGCGCCTTAATAAATCTTACCTTCTTAAACTCGGGTGCACATTTATGTGACCCAAATCCAATTCTCAACGGAGTCGAAATGTGTTTCCAATCACGGGTACATTGATTGTGACGTGGTTCGAGATGCGTGTCCATGACGTTGCAAATTCATTTTTAAAAAATAAGAATGAGATGAGCCTCGCCAAATAGGGTCCCTCAGTAAATATTTGCTTTAAAAATTGTTTAGACTTCGGGATGGACCGTTTAGTAAAATTCCACGGTCCTACCCAAAATAAATACGCTAGTCGCTTTAGGTGCGCCTTTAATAATTTAATTTCCTTAAACTCGGGTGCACATTGATGTGACCCAAATCCAAATCTCAACGGAGTCAAAGTGTATCGACGACCACGGGTACATTGATTGTAACGTGGTTCGAGATGTATTTTTATAACGTTGCAATTCTTGATAAAAATAACAGTAAATGATAAAAGCGGTTGAAAGATAAAATTTGCAAATAAGTTCATATTGTATTCAAAATCAGATAAATAAGCCAAATATAACAGTTGAGCGATCGTGCTAGAACCACAGAACTCGGGAATGCCTAACACCTTCTCCCGGGTTAACAGAATTCCTTATCCGGATTTCTGGTACGCAGACTGTAATATAGAGTCATTCTTCTCCTCGATTCGGGATTAAAATTGGTGACTTGGGACACCCTAAATCTCCCAAGTGGCGACTCTGAAATAAATAAACCAATCCCATTTCGATTGTCCTTTAATTGGAAAAAACTCTCTTGTACCCCCTCGGGTACGGAAAAAGGAGGTGTGACAGCTCTGGCGACTCTGCTGGGGATTTTGACCCAGAACCACTGGTTCAGGGTTAAGAATTCGAGCTTAAAATAATTGTTATTATTTGGCTTTATTTATTATCTGATTTTTTTTACATGTTTGAGCCTAAGGTGCTAAATGTTGCTTTTACCGCTTTGATATTGTTTGGACTGTATATATAAACTGTGCCGAAACCCCTCTCTTCTCTCTCTTGAGGAGTGCACGCTGGTCGTGGCTTCTTTCTGTTAGTGTCATATATCAAAATAGAACGAGGATTCGGTGGAGTTGCAAAATCGGATGGCCTTTTGGTTACCGGTACACAGCTCCCATCCTCGGCTCGAGTTGTCCGCTCGGGTAAGCCAGGTCTAGAACAAACACCTAGGCTTTAAAAACATAGTATAACAAAGCCTCATGCTGGATCCCTAGTAGGAACGCTTATTTGCATCATGTGCATTTGACTTAGGGGACTCAACACAGGGGTTGGGTCCGTCTAGGACTAGCAACATGATATGAAAAGACCATCCTGATGCATCCTATTTGTTTTCCGCGCATTTATTTTGTCTCACTGACCGGTGTTTGAATATTATGAATATTGTGAAATTAAAAAAAAAAATAGCGGTTAGGGAATTGATTGTTTATTGTTGGAAAAAAATCCAATACTCAAATACTGTCAAAACTCTGCCGAAATTTTGAGAAAATGAAAAAAAAGCATCTTATTAGTTTGTTTTATTAAAAGCAAAGGAAAAATAGAAGGAAAAAAAATCGTTGTTCTGTCTTGGTTGTTCAAAAAAAAATAGAAAAAAAATAAATAAAATAGTTTGTTTTGCAAGCAGTTTTATTATTTGTTGCAAATATACATATATAAAAATCCAAAAGTTTTCTTTATTTCCAAAAATGTATATATATCTTTATTTGTTGCAAAAATATTTGTCTTGCAAAGTCTAGAAAAGTTTTTTTTGACTCCTAGTTTTCAAAACAAAAATCCAAAAATATTTTCCATTATTGGCTTCTTTAGAAAGTTTTTTTTTAATTATTAAAAAAAACGTATATATATATAATAAAAAAAAATCTGAAAATATTTTCCCTCTTCTTTAAATATTGAAAAGAAAATTCAAAATTCAAAAATATTTTTAGAAGCATTTCTTTTATTAAAAGTAGAATTCCAAAAATATTTTCTTTTTAGAATAAGAGAAAAAAAAACAAATGAAAATTCAAAAAATATATCTTAGAAGTCTTTCTTTTAAAAAGAAAATCAATACTTCCTTTCTTCTTTTAAAGTAGTTCTTTCACAAAGATAATAATAATTAAAAAAAAAAGTTAGTTCATCTACTTATCCTTGATGGCCCGAACTACGCGGGTTTGATTCTCACCGGATGTGAGATACGTAGGCAACCCTCATCGGGTCCAACCCCACCTTTTGCTAAAAAAGCCAAAAACGAATAAGTAATAAAATAAAAAAACATGTCATAAATAAGTCGGGTGATGTCCAACCCACCTTTTGCTAAAAAAGCCAAAAACGAATAAGTAATAAAATAAAAAAACATGTCATAAATAAGTCGGGTGATGTCCAACCCACCTTTTGCAAAAATAGCCAAAAACAAATTAAAAAAAAAACATGTCAAAATTTCAATTCTGTCATAAAGAGTTTGGGTGATGCTGTTTTGTCATAAATAGCCGAATGTTCCCGAAAGGGACGCCGGAAGGCTGACTTTGCATAAACAGCCACCTTCGGGTCATTTTTTTAAGATTTGGTCCAGTTGACCCACACAGCCTTAAAAAATCTTCGTCCCCGAGACGTTGAAAGGCTGTGTTTGCAATATTGAGTTTTCTAATTTGAAAAATGATAAAAAGAGTCATAAATAAGCCGGGTGATTCTGTTTTGTCATAAATAGCCGAATGTTCCCGAAAGGGACGCCTGAAGGCTGACTTTGCATAAACAGTCACTTTTTGGGTCATGTTTAGGATTTTTGGTCTAGTTGACCCACACAGCCCTATAAATCTTCGTCCCCGAGGCGCTGAAGGGCCGTGTTTGCAGCACCAGATTTTATTGTAATTTGAAAAGAAAAAAAAACAAAGAGTCAGCGGTCAAGTGAATACCGTTTGAATTTTAGTCAAAAGAAGCCGAGCCAGCTTCGGCCGCGTCTTAAAACCGTTCTTGCCGAAATAGCCTTAGAGTATCTTTCAGTTGTCGAAAGGTTATTTTCGTAAAAGAACGGACAAGTTTGTAAAAGTGTCATAAAATAATCCTCCTCGGCCTCAAATTCATGTGGAATTTGGAAGGGGCCAGGTTTGCAAAAATAACCGTTCGGTTGCATTTGTCAAACGGAGAAATGTAGCTGGTCATTTGATTTGGAGTTTGTAAATCTTTTTATTAGAATATGTGGGTTGTTTGATTTTCGAGTTCGTAGGTCATCTTCAAACCTTTGAAACCCAATTTGTTTTAATATGAAAATTGTGAAAAAAAATGTTTATTATTGTTTATCTTTTATTGGTCCGAACTACGCAAGGTCTGATTCACGCGGGGACGTGATACGTAGGCAATCCACATAAGATTCGATCGCCATTAATAAAGAAAAAGAAAATACAAAATAGGATAAAATACAGGGGTTCCCAAAGTACTTTAAAGGGGCAAATAAGCAAGCGGGGATGACGCATGTTGTTCGAAGCAAAGCATGTTAGAAATGGTTAACTGCCTAGGAGCATTGCATCCTCAATCTGTTGTTATCAAATCTGTTAAACTCTAACGCTAACAAGTTTGTTGTTTTCCGACATCCAGACAGTTAGTTGTTACAGAATTCTGGCAACACACCCTTACCAAACTAGATCCAAAGAACCGATAGCAACAAGCATGACTACTTCAGAGAATAGTACAGAGGAAGAAAGGCCGATGAGCCAGTTGTTAAAGGAAGCGATGAAAAAAATAGAAAGGATGGGATTAGAGATGAATGCAATGCAGCTAGCTCTAGCCAAAGCACAAAAGACCCCTGAGCCACTAGGGCATATGCCGGAATACCCTCACTCTGGCCCCTCAACTAGCCTCCCGAATCACCGTTATAATCAGGAGAGAAGCCCCCATGATTCCCAAGCTCCACCGCCCCATCAACCTCTCCCAATACCAAATGTTCCCACTTTTATGGGACCCATATCAGCCACCCTACAAAGATCAAACAGCGAGCCATTGCTTCAGGCTCCCGATACGCAATATTATCCCCGTGAGCCTACATTCCATTCCCCCGAACCACACGCCTACAATCCACATTTGGAGGCACCGGCAGAAATTGAAAAGCCGGTTAAAGCCCCAGAACAAGATAAGGTATTGAGGAAATTCAAAAGCCTGGAGCAGTCCTTCAGGAACCTGCACGGATTGGGCAACCAGGTCAGCATGGCCTATAAAGATCTATGCCCTTTCCCGGATGTCCAACTCCCGGCTGGGTTCAAGATGCCTAAGTTTGATCTATATGAAGGGCACGGTGATCCCATGGCGCATTTGCGGGGATTCTGTAGCAAAATGAGAGGGGCAGGCGGCAAGGATGAGCTGCTGATAGCTTATTTCGGCCAAAGTCTGAGCGGATCGGCATTAGAATGGTATACCAGGCAGGATTCCAGCAGATGGTACACTTGGGATGATCTGGCGCAGGCTTTCGCAGGTCATTTCCAATACAATCTCGAGATAGTCCCTGACCGTCTCACGTTGTTGAGGACCGGGAAGAAGCCCGGGGAAAGTTTTCGCGAGTTCGGGTTCCGCTGGAGAGAGCAAGCAGCCAGAGTCGATCCTCCCATGAGAGAGGGATAGATGGTGGACTACTTCTTACAAACCTTGGATCCAACTTACTTTGGTCATCTAGTGACGACAGTTGGTAAATCTTTCAACGAAGTAGTAAAATTGGGCGGTATGATCGAAGAGGGACTCAGGTCCAACAAAATCCTGAGCTATTCGGCAATTAAATCAACCACTCAGGCCATCCAGAGCGGAACTGAGGGTATACTGGGGAAGGAGAAGAAAGAAGATGTCACGACTGTTGAGTCTGGAGCCTGGCTCGGATCTAGAGGCCCGTCACCCTACTATAGCCAACCACGACCCTACCACCAAAATTACCCCCGCACTCCATATAGCTCTCAACGACATTATTACCCACTGCCAGATCCCCATTTTTCCGTTCATCATGCACAAACCTATACCCACTCTCCAGCACACGCACAATGGCGTGCGCCGGCTCCCCAAAATGCATACCCACCTCCACCAAACATATATCCACTTCCGAGGGCCTATAGAAATCCTCCAGGGTCAGGTTTCCGGGGGAATCAAGCTTTTAAGAATGAGAGGAAGCAGAAATATACTCCGCTGGGAGAATCCTATACTACCGTGTTCCACAAATTGAGGCAGTTAGGCCTATTAAATCCTATTGAGCCCAAATTACCAAATCCTCTTCCTGAAAATCTTGACCCTTCAGCAAGTTGTGAATATTGTTCGGGGGCTCCCGGACACGATACTGAGAGATGTTGGAAGTTGAAGAATGTCGTGCAAGAGCTTATTGACACAAATAGGATCGAGGTTTAGGTCCCAGAGCCACCAAACGTTAATTAGAGTCCGCTACTAGTGCACCATGAGATCCATATGATCGAACTAAGGCACAAGGAGTTTAAGCATCCCTCGCAAACGGTAATGATGATCCCGGCCGATGCTTCTGACCCAAAAGCATGCTCGACCATTGGATGGCTACTCCTCTTCCTATCCGAAGGGAGTCTTGGTAATGGGCTCTGATTTTTCTTTCTTGTTTTGGATTATTGCAGAGTTGTAATCCAGTTTTGTTTTAGTGTGAAACTCTGTTATCCTTTATTTTTATAAAGTGAAAGCTTTTCTCTTCTTATTTTGTTTTGAGTCTATTTTCTTCCTTTTCTCTTTCTAAACAATGCTCTTTATACTGATTCCAATGACATGGCATGCACAACGGATCATCAACTTAGTCTAAAAATCAATCTGATTCCGAACTGATTGTACAAAAGGTCAATCACGATGACGAATCGGAATACAGTGATAATAAAGCCTTCAAAGAGACAAACAGAGAGTTAAGCTAGTTGGAAGAGAAATCCAAGCCCAACTTAAATGACGCATAAGACATCAATTTAGGGGATACAGACGATATCAGGAAATTTGAAGAGGGACAACAAGTGTTGAAACGGATCCTCCCACATCAGGCCAAAGCAAAAATGGCAAATTTGTCCCGAATTGGCAGTGGCCATCTATTGTGACCAAGATGTTATCCACTTGCGCTTTATGTCAGACAGATGTCGAGGGAAGATGCATCGACAGAGCTATTAATTGTTGTTTGTTTGTTTATACTTGGCATTCATCGGAGAATGAAATGACGGAGGCAATTTTTTCTTCTATCCAAACATTTTAACCTTTTCTTCCCCTTTTGAGCCTTATTTATTCTTTCATACCCCTCTTTTGGAATCAGTAATGAAAATGAGAAAAAAAAGAGAAGAAAAATATAATAAAAACAAAAGAAAAGTCAAAAAAAAAGAAAAAAGAAAAGAAAAAAGAAAAAAAAGGAATTTTGAACTACGTTTGACCTGATTCCTCAAAGAAGGATACGTAGGCGCCTCACGGCTCGGTCATAGTGTAACCAAAAATAGGAATCCCCAAGCGAGAAACTGGGGCAAAAGTTATGTTTGTAATGTTGGGAAAGAAGTTCGATTCCAAGAGTTGTAATGGTTTTCACCCATCAGAATTATTTTGAACCCTTTTTGATGCCCTCTTTTTCTTTTAGCCATAAACAAAAAACCCATGTTGATGTCCAAAAAAGACCTCCCGATCAGAATCCGAGGAAAGCCAAGTCAAGCAAATAAAAGCAGAGAAAGTCGGCAACGAATTGATAGCCTAAAGAATCCCCAGTAAAGAGTCATATCGGCACCATAAGGCGACGAGAATTGAGAGAAATGAGAGAGTCTCATCAGTGAAAACCCCTCGAAGGGCACTATGAGGCGACAAGGATATAAAGGGGGCTAGCAAGACAAGATTGGCAAAAATGATTCGCATCCAGCGAAAGTTAGGCTTCTGCGCATCCCCCGCAAAGTAAGGCCGTCAGAAAAATTGATTGATATAAATAGACTGAGTTGGTTAATCCGGAAATGCATGACATGGTCATTGGGATTGATTGTACCATTCAGATAAGTTCTTTTCTTTTTCTTTCCCCAACATTTATTCAGAAAGACTTTTCCTTTTGTCCTTTTAAAGTCATCACTTTTTATTTTGGGTTTATAGTGTTTTTCTCCAGTAGTTTGTTTTTAGAAGGATTTTGTTTTTCAGAGCTTACTACTAATTGCCAAAATGCTGCGAAGCAAAAGGCGAACAGGACATGCCAAAGATAAGGCAATGAAACGGAAAAGACGTTTGTTGCAAGACCGAATGATGAGTTGGTCTAAATGTCAAGGGGATATAATGAAAAAGGGGTAGAGATGCAAGAGCATCCTTGGCCGATCATCGACCAAATTCCAAAAAGGTCGGACAATGCGGAGCAAGGAAAGAAGAGGGGGAAAACCACTCCCAGCGGGAATGTGATCACCAGTAGGGATGTGATCCCCAGCAGTAATATCATCCCCCAATAAATAGTACCATCCCCAGCAAGTTCTGATAGTGTACTGGAACACCGAAAAAAAAAAACAAACAAACATCCCCAGCAGGAGTGGCACGACCACCCACCATGTTTTTAACTAACAAAATCTTTCTTTGATTTGAAGCAGGGAAAAGAAATGTTACAGATGGCGGAAGTACATGCCATAAAGAAGATCATCAAACCGGGGCAGAAAATTTTCTTATCGCGAAAATTTTCTCAAAAATCAGGTACCCACTTGGGGAAGGATGGAAGGCAACGCAGGTCTGGATAAAGTGATATCCCGAGCAATTTTCGGAGGAATGAAACACTAATTTTGAGGAAAGAAGTCTGAAGGGAGATGATTCAAGTAAGAGGAAAAATTACTGAGGAGGCAGGAAAGAATAATGCCAACAAAATGTTATACTTTAAGGAATGTTGAAGTTGGGAGCCCGCCCATATAACAGAGGAATACATTTTAGTACTACTTTCAAGTGTTGAAGTTGGGAGCCCGCCCATAATAACAGAGGAATACATTCAGTCTTTATATTTCCAGAGTTGAAGTTGGGAGCCCGCCCATAATAACAGAGGAATACATTCAGTCTTTATTTTCAAGCATTGAAGTTAGGAGCCCGCCCATAATAACAGAGGAATACATTCAGTCTTTATTTTCAAGCATTGAAGTTGGGAGCCCGCCCATAATAACAGAGGAATACATTCAGTCTTTATATTTCAAGCGTTGAAGTTGGGAGCCCGCCCATAATAACAGAGGAATACATTCAGTCTTTACTTTCGAGTGTTGAAGTTGGGAGCCCGCCCATAATAACAGAGGAATACATTCAGTCTTTACTTTCAAGAGTTGAAGTTGGGAGCCCGCCCATAATAACAGAGGAATACATTCAGTCTTTACTTTCGAGTGTTGAAGTTGGGAGCCCGCCCATAATAACAGAGGAATACATTCAGTCTTTACTTTCGAGTGTTGAAGTTGGGAGCCCGCCCATAATAACAGAGTCATACATTTCAGTCTTTATATTTCCAGAGTTGAAGTTGGGAGCCCGCCCATAATAACAGAGGCATACATTTCAGTCTTTACTTTCAAGCGTTGAAGTTGGGAGCCCGCCCATAATAATAGAGGAATACATTCAGTCTTTACTTTTCAAGTGTTGAAGTTGGGAGCCCTCCCAGATAACAGAGGCATACATTCAGTCTTTACATTTCAAGCGTTGAAGTTGGGAGCCCGCCCATAATAACAGAGGAATACATTCAGTCTTTACTTTCAAGTGTTGAAGTTGGGAGCCCGCCTAGATAACAGAGGCATACATTCAGTCTTTACATTTCAAGCGTTGAAGTTGGGAGCCCGCCCATACAATAGAGGCATACGTTTCAAGATCAAGTCAGAGGACAATAAAATAGAGGGTTACAGCAGGAATCCCCTACAGGAAACAATAAAAATCCCCAGCACCGGGAAGCAGAAGGTTGCAACAAGAGATCCCAGCACAAATTCAGGCGCATGAGTCAAAAGGAAGAAAAGAGGCGTCTTGAAAGAAGCAGCTGGTGAACATTAAATCATGCCCAGCATAACAAGTCTGATGAAGAGAGCCGTACCCACCAGAGGAACCGCCAAAAAGCTTAATGAAGAAAGCCATGTCCCCAGCGAACCGAGCAAAATGATGAAAACTGGTATTCAGAAAAGCAAAGGGCCAGTATCATTCCAAAAATTCAAGGAAGAAAAGCACCGGAGGAAACGCAAGCCGGCAAGAAAGCAAGGCAACAAGAACAAGTTACAGTCTAGCCTAACTTCTTGTTTTCTTTTAAATACGGTGTAATAAGGAGATCGGTAAGCAGTGATAACAGCATGCAACAGCAGTAACATCGCAGTCCCACGGTAGTCCCAGCTACCAAAACTTCCCGAACTACATTAACCTGATTCCCCTTTAGCCAGGGATATGTAGGAAACCTTTGAAGCAAAGGTTCGGTTAAATCTTTTTTCAAAAAATGCTTCACACGGAGTACTCGGACGGGCAAAAATCGCTCGCTTTATCTTTGCACGAAAACCCTTCGTGTCTCCGGGAAAAGAGGGGAAGCTGTAAGCACGTGATTTTTGCCCTATATGAGAAATACTCCCAAAAAATGCAAAATAAAAGGATTTTCCTTGGTGTGCAATTTTGAGTACTTTTGTGATATTTTTGGATAATTATTTGTATTTGTCTGTGTTTGCTTATTTGTTAAATTAATAAAAAATACAAAAATATGTCGTACTTTGCATGTAGGATTTAATTCTACAATTGTTAGTAATTAAATTAGTTTTACAAAAATTAAAAATTACAAAAAATAGGCATCTTTTGCATTTTTAGCATTTAATGCCCAAATGAACAATTTTATGCTTAATTATTACTTAATTGCACGTTAATTGTTATTGGGAGTTAATTTGCGATTTATAACTTAATTTGGTTCTTAATAATAATTTAAGTATTTTTATAATTTAGTTTTAGAAAATGAAAGAAGAAAAGAGAACAAAAATACAAAGACAAAGCGGATTGGGCCACTTCTTCAATTGTAAGCCAAAGGCCCAAAAAAATTGCCCAATCTTCTCCATAACCCAGTCCACTTCAGACCGGGTCGACCCGGTCCGCCCCATTAACCCATTAACCCAAGATCCACTCTTCATTTTGTCCTAACACAAAACAAAACAAAAAAACCCTAAAAAACCTAAGCTAAACTATCCGCCCCCACCCTCTCTTCTTCTTCTCCAAGATACCAAACACACCAAGCATCCATGGCTACCTAAACCATGCTCCCTTCTTTTGCGTCCACCACCCAGCACCTTCCCACCGCGAACACCACCACCATGGACGCAGTCCGGACTCCTTCACGTCCAAACACTTTCGACCAAACAGTCCCCTCCCCCGTCGTCAACACTACCCTCCTCCACCTCGCTTCTTCTGCTTTCAGCTCCATCTCCAAACGACCACAGTCCTTGAAATACCCAGCTCCACCATGTCGACGGACAGCTCGTCGACCACTGCTCCGACGCATCGCTGCTGCCACCGTTCCAGCAGCTCCGTCTTCCTCCTCGACGAACAGCTCCTCATCGTCCAGTTCGAACCAAACAGACCCATCATGTTGTCGCTGCCCTCGTCGACCAGTCTCCAGCTCCTCCGTTTTGCCGCTGCAACTCAGTCCCGCCATGGACCCAGCAGGAGTTGATGCTGATGCTCCTCCACGGACCTCAGTTACGCAGAAGCTGATGCTTCGTTTCGATGAAGGAGAAGGTGGTCGCTCAGCTGCTGCCTCACTTCGTTCTCTTCACTTCTGCCTCGCGCACATGGATGGGTTTTGGACGAGGTCGTCGATCATTGTTCGAGTTCATCGTTAGTTGTTGTTGTTCGTCATTTCAATCCGGTTGTTAGATTTTTGAGTTTTATTTTGTCCGTATTTTGTTTTGATATTTTCGAATCTAAAATCGGCAAATGTTTGTTTTGTTTATCGTTTGAATTAATTTTTAGTTCATGTTCATGTGTTGTTTGTTAAATTAATTTTTCAGATTCCAAATGAAAGATTAATTAATTGTTTTTCATGTTTATTTCGTGTTCGTATTGTTGTTTAAGTGAATATTTGTTGTTGTTTAAGTGAATATTTGTTAGTTTAATATTTGTTAGATTCAAATTGAAATTTAATTAATTGTTTCTTCAATTTGTTTCATGTATTTGATACACTTGAGAGTTGACATACTTTTATACTTGAGAGAGTTTGTGATAGTAAAAGAGAAAGACAATTTGAACTTTCACTCGAACAATTCTGTTTGCTTTTCTTCGAGTGTTATTCAAAAGTCAGAAACTACTGCATCTCGTATCTTTTCTCTCTTCTGCTTTGACTGCGATTGTACTTTTGCACTGCTGAGTTTTCAATCTGTTACTGGGTTATTCTACTGGTTGTTACTGGTTTTGCGGTGTTGCTGAACCTGCTGTTGCCGCGTTATTACTGTTGCTGACTCCTACTTCTTTTGTTCTTGTACTGCTGTTTCCAGGTACACATTTGTACACTCTTGGCTTGAAGCGAAAAATGAAATATTAATCAGGCTCCTGTTCCTGTTGAATTCTTTTGTTCGGATCTGTGTTTGAATATTAATTTTCCTCTCTTTGTATAAAAATGTAGCCGATTAATTAATGAATAATGAGGTTGCATATGTATACTTTCTTCATCTAATAATGTTAGTTTACATTAATCGAAGAATAGTTAATCTGTTTTGATATTATTGTGTATTTATCTCATGTTCTAGCAAATAATAAAATGTGGAATGAAAGCAGTTTTTCCTTGTACAAACGCGATCGCAATTTTCCGTTCACATTAGCCGTAACTTAATAACTAATAAGTTGCATTTTTCAGCATGTAAATAATTAGGAGATTTTTCTTTTATTTTAGAGACGAACTTAATAGAAAAATGTAGTCGCTATAGGTTTATCCTTTTAAAATAAAAATGAGACGAGCCTCGCCAAATAAATCACAAACCGTCGGGGCCCTCAATAAAATACATAACCATTGACTAGACTTTGGATTTGGCCGTTTAATGAACCTTCACGGCCTCTTCCTAAAACAACAATACGTTAGACTCTTTAGGACGCGCCTTAATAAATCTTACCTTCTTAAACTCGGGTGCACATTTATGTGACCCAAATCCAATTCTCAACGGAGTCAAAATGTGTTTCCAATCACGGGTACATTGATTGTGACGTGGTTTGAGATGCGTGTCCATGACGTTGCAAATTCATTTTTAAAAAATAAGAATGAGATGAGCCTCGCCAAATAAAATACAAATTGCGGGGCCCTCAGTAAATATTTGCTTTAAAAATTGTTTAGACTTCGGGATGGACCGTTTAGTAAAATTCCACGGTCCTACCCAAAATAAATACGCTAGTCGCTTTAGGCGCGCCTTTAATAATTTAATTTCCTTAAACTCGGGTGCACATTGATGTGACCCAAATCCAAATCTCAACGGAGTCAAAGTGTGTCGACGACCACGGGTACATTGATTGTAACGTGGTTCGAGATACATTTTTATAACGTTGCAATTCTTGATAAAAATAACAGTAAATGATAAAAGCGGTTGAAAGATAAAATTTGCACATAAGTTCATATTGTATTTAAAATCAGATAAATAAGCCAAATATAACAGTTGAGCGACCGTGCTAGAACCACGGAACTCGGGAATGCCTAACACCTTCTCCCGGGTTAACAGAATTCCTTATCCGGATTTCTGGTACGCAGACTGTAATATAGAGTCATTCTTCTCCTCGATTCGGGATTAAAATTGGTGACTTGGGACACCCTAAATCTCCCAAGTGGCAACTCTGAAATAAATAAACCAATCCCGTTTCGATTGTCTTTTGATTGGAAAAAACTCCCTTGTACCCCCTCGGGTACGGAAAAAGGAGGTGTGACACTGCTCATGCTACGGCACCAACAGAAAAACCCGGAAAGTTTTTTGGTATTGACTTCAAACGTTGGTAAATGAAGATGCTCTTCTATCTTACTACGTTGAGTTTGCAGCGATTCATCAAGGAGGATCCTCCGGTCGTGGCTGAAGGCACTCCGGATGACGAACGATTTGTTGTAACTTAAGCATGGAAACATTCTGATTTCTTGTGCAAAAACTACATTTTGAGTTGTTTGGAAGATAGCTTGTACAATATCTATAGTGTCATGGAAACTTCAAAAGTGTTATGGAATGCGCTTGAGAATAAGTACAAGACTGAGGATGATGGACTTAAGAAGTTCGTGGCTGTAAGGTTTTTGAATTTCAAGATGGTTGACAGTAGGTCGGTCATAACTCAAGTCCAAGAATTACAAGTCATTGTGCATGACCTCCTTGCTGAAGGTATGACCCGAATCAATAATTTTATTAATAAGATTTAACTTGTTATTAATTATGAATTTATTATTGAAGGTATGGTCATAAATGAGGCCTTTCAAGTAGCCGCTTTCATTGAGAAGTTACCTCCGTTGTGGAAGGACTTTAAGAACTATCTAAAACACAAGCGTAAGGAAATGACACTTGAAGATTTGATTGTTCGTTTGAGTATAGAAGAAGACAACAAAAATGCTGAAAAGAAGTCACGTGGCAACTCGACAATAATAAGGGCTAACATTGTTGAGGAGGCTCCACAAAATAAGAAGAGAAAGAAGGTAGGGGTGGGCATATTTTGATCGGAACCGAATAAACCGACCGAACCAATTTTTTTTTTATTTCGGTTATTCGGTTTGTTCGGTCGGTTTCGATTTAAAATTTTTAAATTTCAGCTTTTTGGTTCGGTTTTCGGTTATTAAATCTTTTAGTTCGGTTAACCGAAAAACCGAATTATTAGCATATATGTTCTTTAAGTTATATATAGGCTAAGCCCATAAATAATAAATTAATACTATTAGGTCCAATCTATCAAATACTCAACCCAATTAAGTAAGTCCATCAACTTTCCAATCTTAAAGACTTTCCGTCTATTAAAACTTCCATAGCATATGTGATAGATACCGGGAGAATTTCACACAGAGTTATAATTTACACTATGTTTGAATTTTATGATCCATAATAATGTGCAAAGTTTAATCTATTTTTTTTCTTTCTATAAACACAATATTTCCAATAATTTCGAAGTTTTGGGAAAAATCAATAAATTCTCCGGTCGTATTATTACATAGAAGGAGTCCAATATGATAATATTCAAACTGAAAACCGAACCGAAATAACCGAACCGAAGTTAGAAAAACTGAACTGAACCGACTTATTTTAGTTCGGTTTCGGATACTACTTTTACAAAACCAAAAACTGAATAACCGAACCGAGTTTCTTCAAATCGAACCGAACCAACCGAATGCCCACCCCAAAAAGAAGGCTTCTGGACCAACGAATTACCCAAGCAAGAAAAAGTTCAAGGGTAATTTCCGCAACTGTGGAAAGTCTGGGCATAAGGTCGTAGACTGTCATGCACCAAAGACTGATGTACAAAAGAAGAAGAATAAGAAGAATCAAGCTAACATGGTTGAAAATGTTGAAGAAATGGAGGACTTGTGTGCCATGTTGTCTGAATGAAACTTGGTAGGAAATCCTAAAGAATGATGGATTGATTCTGGAGCCACCCTCCATGTTTGTGCTAACAAGGAGTTATTTTCTTCTTATGCCCCCGCAGGACCCGACGAGACAATTTTCATGGGAAATTCGTCTACAACCAAAATTGAAGGAGTTGGCAAGATTGCATTGAAGATGACGTCGGGAAAAATTGTGACTCTAAACCAAGTTCTCCATGTTCCAGAAATTCGCAAGAAACTTGTGTCTACCTCACTTCTTGTCAAGAATGGATTCAAATGTATTTTTGTTTCTAATAGTGTTGTACTAAGTAAGAATGATGTGTATGTAGGAAAAGGTTGCCTGAATGAGGGCCTTTTTAAGATAAATGTAATAGCAGTTCCTATCAATAAAGTTAATGTTTCTTCTTACTTACTTGAGTCAAATACTTTATGGCATGCACGCCTAGGTCACATCAACTTCAAAACATTGCGAAAAATGATGAATTTGGAAGTATTGCCAAAATTTGATTGCATTAATTCCAAATGTCAAATATGTGTGGAATCAAAGAATGCTAAGGATCCTTATAAGTCCGTTGAAAGGAATTCAAGTCCTTTAGACTTAATTCACACAGATATTTGCGACATGTAGTCAACACTATCTCGCAGTGGGAAAAAGTATTTCATTACTTTTATTGATGATAGTACGAGATATTGCTATGTTTACTTACTTAATAGTAAAGATGAAGCAATTGATGCTTTCAAACAATACAAGAGTGAAGTTGAAATACAACTAAACAAAAAGATCAAGATGATAAGAAGTGATATGGGTGGTGAATATGAATCTCCTTTTAAAGAAATATGTTTGGAAAATGGCATTATTCACCAAACAACTGCCCCTTACTCTCCACAATCTAATGGAATTGCAGAGAGAAAGAATCGAACGTTGAAAGAGATGATGAATGCATTGTTGATAAGTTCTGGTTTACCACAGAACTTGTGGGGGAAGCTATACTTACAGCTAACCGAATAATCAACCGTGTACCTCATAGTAAAACACAGTCCATTCCTTATAAAAAATGGAAAGGAAGGAAGCTCAGCTTGAAATACTTCAAAGTGTGGGGGTGTTTAGCTAAGGTACAAGTTCCTAAACCTAAAAGGGTTAAGATAGGTCCAAAAATGGTTGATTGTGTATTTATTGGATATGTAACCAATAATAAGGCATATCGTTTTCTGGTTCATAAATCAGAAAATCATGAGATCCACGTTAATACGGTAATAGAATCAGATAATGTTGAATTCTTTAAAACTATTTATCCGTATAAAAAGGAAAGTAAATTGTCCTACCAAAAGTCAAAACGACATCGGGAGGAAACAACATATGGTATGCCTAATGAGGAAAATCCGAGAAGAAGTAAACGTCAAAGAACATCTACTTCATTCGGTCCAGATTTTCTGACTTTCCTGCTAGAAAATGAGCCTCAAACCTTCAAGAAAGCAATGTCTTCCTCAGAAGCACAATTGGAATGGGGCTGTCAATAGTGAAATAGAATTCATATTGAGAAACCATACTTGGGAATTGGTTGATCTTCCTCCAGGTAACAAAACTTTGGGTTCTAAATGAATTTTCAAGAAGAAAATAAAAGATGATGGTACTATTGGCAAATACAAGGCAAGACTTGTTGTCAAAGGATTTAGACAGCGAGAAGGTTTTGACTATTTTGACACATACTCGTCGGTAACAAGAATTACATCCATTCGGATGTCAATAGCGTTAGCCGCCTTGTACGGTCTTCAAATCCATCAAATGAATGTAAAAACAACTTTCTTAAATGGTGATCTAGAGGAAAAAATTTACATGAACCAACCTGAAGGATTTGTGGTTCCGGAAAAAGAAAAGAAGGTGTGCCAGCTTGTTAAGTCCCTTTATGGACTAAAACAAGTACCCAAGCAATGACATGCGAAATTTGACCAAACAATATTGTCAAATGGCTTTAAGATTAATGAATGTGATAAATGTGTTTGCATTAAGAACGTTCCAAATCATATAGTCATTGTTTGCTTATATGTTGATGATATGCTAATAGTGAGCAAAGACATTGCCAACATTCAAGCTACTAAGCGTATGCTTGCTAGTAAGTTTGATATGAAAGACTTAGGAGTTGCCGATGTAATTCTAGGAATTAAAATCCAGAGGACTCCTCAGGGCCTGGCTTTGTCTCAATCATATTACCTGAAAATGGTACTGTAAAAATTCAAACACTTGGAATTTAGAAGTGCAAGAACTCCAATTGACTTAAACCATTATCTTGTAAAGAATAAAGGTGAAAGCACATCTCAATTGGATTATGCTCGTGTGTTGGGAAGCTTAATGTATATCATGAACTGTACACGTCCTGATATAGCTTGTGCAATAAGTAAACTTAGTCGATTCACAAGTAATCCCAACAAACATCACTGGTTAGCAATGAAACGAGTTCTGGGATATTTGGAATATACCCAAGATTATGCTTTGCACTACAATAGATATCATGCGGTTATCAAAGGATATAGTGATGCAAATTGGATAACCAGCTCAACAGAAACAAAGTCCACAAGTGGATATGTTTTTATTGTTGGCGGAGGAGCAATATCTTGGAAGTCTTCCAAACAGACGTGCATCGCTCGCTCTACAATGGAATCAGAGTTTATACTTTGGATAAGGCCGACGAAGAAGCTGAATAGATTCGAAATTTCTTAGAAGACATTCCGTTCTGGCCAAAACCTTTGGCTCCTATATGCATACATTACGATAGTGAGGCTGCAATAGGACGGGCATAGAGCGTTATGTATAACGAAAAGTCTCGTCATATACGACGAAGACATAAAACCTTTAGACAACTACTCTCTAGTGGAATTATCACTATTGATTATGTAAGATCAAAGGATAATGTGGCGGATCCGCTTATAAAAGGCCTAACTAGAGAGGGAGTTGGGGAATGGGACTATGGCCGAGGACAAGTCATCATGGCGGTAACTCTACCTAGAATTTTGGATATTCCGAGATCTATAGGTTCAAGAAGCTCAAACAAAGTTGTGATTGACCGGTTCAATATTGTCAAAGTAAAATCTTTGGTCCCTTCTCGGGATGAAGACAATGTTCAGTAACAAGGATAGAACTTTACACGTTCTTTAATGATTACCTAAGTTTGATGTGGTATTTATCAAATAGTGTCAACCTAAATGATTACACATTTAGGAATCACCTATGTAAATGTGAAGTGGAAGCCGCTTCAATGAGAATTCTGTAAGGCCAATTCTCTACGCACTTATGAAACCAGGCGATGTTCATGGCTGAAACGAACACAACAATGCGAACCAAAAGGCGGTTAAGGGTTGGTTGTGCGACATATGGTTGTCTAGGTATACACTAAATTTCGAAGGTTCAAAGATATCAAATCTACTGATTGACCGAGTATATCCGACATATGCTCACTACGGAAAGTTCAAAGGGAAACCTACTTATCTAGATGCAATTAATCCTTACTTGCAAATCACACATCTTTCATCTATGTTAATTCTTGTTACAGTCATTCTCATTCATGTGGGGGATTATTGGACTTTAAGCCATTGAGTTTTAAAGACTAGAAGTGTGAATTGGAAAATGGTGGAAAATAAAAGGAGGGAAATGAAAATTTTGAATCAAGTGAGCTTTTTCATTTATGACAAATGAACTTTGTCCCTCATTTGTGAGGGATAACTACACTTGTGTGTATAAATATAAGATCACTTCTTAGAGATCTTAAAAGGAGTTGAAGAGAATGAAGCCTCACGCCGTCGTCGTCGCTCGGCTTCGGCTTCGAATTCGAATTCGGATTCGGATTCGGATTCGGATTTGGATTTGTCAAATGATCGATCGATGAGATTAATTTTTTGGACAAAGTTTATTTAATTAATTATTTAAGAATTAATTAAGTGCATGTCAGTTCATTAACAGAATTAACTGGAATGTATAATCCAAAACGCTGAACGTTGTTTTCCCTTCTGTTCACATTATGAACAGATATCACACCTCTTCCGACAACTGCCTATAAATTCTGAGGCATGGCTTCCTTTTTCACATACTGAGAAAATATAGAACTTCCTTCTGAAAATCCAGCATTCTACTTTGCAGTTTCTCTTTTAAATTCGTATTTGTGATTTTGCCCTGTTCTTTGAGTTCGTTGGTATCCTGCAGTGCCACTGTTGCAGGAAGGTTTATTCCGTTTCATCCTGGGAGGATTTAATCCATTACCTTGGCAACTTGTGAGGGGGTTAAAATTCCTTAAGGACGCACAAGGAAATTGTGGACTCGGAATATTTCTTATCGTTACAGTTTTTCCAGTTTCTTCTAATAGTTTTCTAATTTCTGTTTTAACACAATAGCGACAACAAGCACTATAGCTTGAAATGAACAAACTGAAAGTACATTTCTTTTTAAAAATTATTGAGGTTTGAAACCCTTGAAAGTCTGATAAATCAAAGAACAATGTATAATACCACTAAGGTTTGTAGTGAGAGGTAAATAATCAAATTTTCATCTTTCCTTTCGAAGGTTTCTTAATTATAGTTTTTGGTTAGAGCCTTGAAAATGAAAAAAAAATCCTAATAAACATTACTTTCACCTTTAATATGTCTTACGCAACGCAAATTCAGATGAGTTAGGATTCCAATATAGATACCAATCTCCGAATTGGAAAAAAATCAAATCTTCATCCACATTTTTTCAGTTTCTCTTATTGTGTTTATTCTCTCCTTTTTATCCCAACCTAGTTTCTCTTATGTTATTAGTATTAAGTATAGTAAAGAAGATAATATAAACAAATAAATAAAATAGTATAACAGTTGAGGGGGAAAAAAAGTTCTTTTCCAAATAAGGAAAGAGAAAATAGGTTCTCTTTTTTTTTTTTTCAAATAGAACTTAATATTCAGAAAAGAAACCAAAAAACTAACTTGAGATAGAAAATTTTAGAGCGATTAAAACCAATGTCAATTTAATAGTACTAGGCTCTATAGCTTGAAATGAAAAAACTCATGAAAGCAACATTTCTTTCTAAAATGATTGAAGTTTGAAACCCTTAATAAATCAAAGAATAGCGTATAACTGTATAATACCACTCAGGTTTGTAGTGAGATGTAAATGATCAAATTATCATTCTTCCTTTTAAAGGTTGCTTAGTCAGCTTCGAGCCTTGAAAATAAAAAAATTCTAATAATCAATGCTTTTACTTTTAATATGTCTTATGCAATATGAATTCGAATTAGTCAGGACGCTAATATAGATACCGATTTCTAAATGGGATATATATATATATATATATATCAAGAGGAATAGAAAAGACAAGTCAGATTGAATGTAAGGTGCAAGACGAAGAAGGATTTCTTGATTTAAAGTTTTACATAATTAAAAAAAGAAAATGGTTTCCCATCATCCATTCTTTGTCTATCTTATCGTATTATTTATGTACGTGGGAATGCAAGGCAGCCTACCAAAATGATCAAATCTTCATCCGCATTTTTGAGTTTCTCTTATTGTCTGTTCTTCTATTTTTCCAACCTAGTTTCTCTTATATTATTAAAATATAATAATTTTAACAAAGAAGATAATATAAACAAAGAAATAAAATAGTACTTAGTAGTATAAAATGTGAGGAAGAAAAAGTTCTTTTTCAAATAAAGAAAGAGAAAATAGGATGTGACGCGATTGGTAGGAGGGGCACGTGTAATTCACCGCCCGCGATGGATCCTCATCGAATTTCACGAAGTCGGTGGAATTCTTGATGTCCTCATCATTTCCCTTAACTTACACTTTTCCCCTTTTATAATTTTTCTTTTACATTCTTGTCCCCCTTTCCGATTTGTTATTTTTTTTTTTTTTTTTTTGCTTTTGTAGACACGGTTTTGGTAATTGAGTAAGGTAATTCTGCACCCTAGGCAAAGTTACGTGTTCTACATATATTCTAATCATTTAATTAAATTTATTTTTACCTCAATTTAATACTTAATCATTGATTATGTAGTATAGTTTGGTGTGTGGCTAAGTTCTTTTTTTTTCTTTAATCACCAGCTGCATGAAAATTATTTGAGTAAATAGTTTTAAAATAGATACGAATTATTTGACACAAATAGAAGAGTGTCAAAATAAGAAGCAAATTGATGTTCTGAGAGGATCATTCTGAGCTCAACATAGAGCTCCACAAAAGTTGCCAATTGATGTTCGCTAATCGCAACATCCTCCTATTATCTTTGACAGAATAGACATTACGTTAAACGAATATTCCCTTAATCTCCTGCCTTAACACTTATTTACATTTTTTAATTTAATGTAACTTTTAAACAATACCTACTAAAAGGGTCAAACTTTAGGTTTTAGTAAAAAGTTGTCGAAAACTGAAATTTGCAAAATTTTGTAGTTTTGTACCGTTGAAACGAGAGATGAAATATTTTCAATTTTCAAAAGGGTGATATCACCTTCTTTTGAAGAAAAGTATTGCATGTGTAGTTAGTTGTATAATATACTATCACGATTATTATTTTCATAAAATAAAATAAAAACATTTTGTATTCATTTACTAAAACAACGTGTTGCACCTTAAAATTATTTTTGCCATTTTACATTTTACCTTGCATAAAATAAAAATATTTGTGCATAATTAAGCAAGAGTTATTTATGCCAAAAACAAAAATTGTAACCAGATATTTAATAGTAATATAGAGTTTTGTATTAAATATCAAACATCGTATTCATAATGCAAAATGAAATAAACTTTTTCAGTATCACTTAAGTCTAGACATAGTCAATAAAGTTTAGCGCAAAAAATGATGGTAACAAATTAATATCCAAATTCCTTGATGTATTTGACATAGAATGTTCTTGGAAAAATTGTTTCATATAAATTAAACAAGCAGTCCCTTATTATAAAATAAAGACTGTAAAGTAAAGACAAGTATAGAAAGAAACTGATAATTATTTAAATTCAAACTGATGTATATAATGAATTGAAATCTCTTCTATTTATAAAAGAAAGGAAGCTGCTGTGTAAGCTGCTACTGCAAGCTGCTGTGTAAGCTGCTACACAAGCTGCTGTGTAAGTTGTTACTGCAAGCTGCTGTGTAAGCTGTTACTACAAGCTATTGTGTAAGCTGCTATTATATCATATATGGATAATCTTCTACTGAGAGCAATATTTATCCATAACGGAGTACTGAATGGATAAGCTTATTATATCCGGTATAGATAATCTTCTACGGGGGGTAATGTTTATCCATAATCAGGTACCGAAGTGATAAACTTCTTCAGGAAGCTTATTTCCAATAGAATACTAAATAGATAAACATATTTACGGGGAGTCCCATATGAATAAGCTTCTTCAGGAAGCTTATTTACAACGGAGAACTAAATGAACATCCATAATATAATATATTTATAACACTCCTCCTTGGATGTTCATTAAAAGATAATGTGCCCCATTAAAACCTTACTAGGAAAAACCACGTGGGAAAAAATTCTAGTGAAGGAAAAAGAGTACACATATTTAGTAATACGCATTGCTATGTGCCTCATTAAAAACCTTATAAGGAAAACCTCATGGGAAAAAACCTTAGTAAGGAAAAAAGAATGCATCGCGTATTTTACTCCCCCTGATGAAAACTTTGTTTTAAATATTTGAGTCTCTGCATTCCAAACTTGTATACTATCTTCTCAAAAGTTGAAGTTGGCAAAGATTTAGTGAATAAATCTGATGGATTATCACTTGAATGGATTTGCTGCACATCAATGTCACCACTTTTCTGAAGATCGTGTGTGTAGAATAATTTTGGTGAAATGTGCTTCGTTCTATCTCCTTTTATAAATCCTCCCTTCAATTGGGCTATGCATGCAGCATTGTCTTCGTATAAAATTGTGGGTCTTTTCTCACATTCCAAACCACATTTTTCTCGAATAAAATGAATTATTGATCTCAACCATACGCATTCCCTACTTGCTTCATGAATAGCTATTATCTCAGCGTGATTTGAAGAAGTAGCAACAATAGATTGCTTTGTGGAGCGCCATGATATGATAGTACCTCCATATGTAAATACGTAGCCGGTTTGAGATCGAGCTTTATGGGGATCAGATAAATAACCTGCATCTGCATAACCAACAAGGTCTGCACTATCTTTGTTAGCATAAAACAAACCCATATCAAGAGTTCCCTTTAAATATCGCAATATATGCTTAATCCCGTTCCAATGTCTCCGTGTAGGAGAAGAACTATATCTTGCTAGTAAATTAACAGAAAATGCTATGTCAGGCCTTGTAGCATTAGCAAGATACATTAGTGCACCAATTGCACTGAGATAGGGTACTTCGGGACCAAGGAGTTCCTCGTCCTCTTCTGGAGGTCGGAACAAATCCTTATTCACTTCAAGTGATCGAACAACCATTGGTGTACTCAATGGGTGCGCTTTGTCCATGTAAAAGCGTTTTAAGACCCTTTCTGTATAGGCAGATTGATGGATAAAGATCCCGTCTGCTAAATGTTCAATTTGCAGACCAAGACAAAGTTTTGTCTTTCCAAGATCTTTCATCTCAAATTCTTTCTTAAGATATTCAATTGCCTTTTGGAGCTCTTCTGGAGTTCCAACAAGATTTATGTCATCAACATAAACAACAAGTATAACAAATTCTGATGCCATTTTCTTTATAAAAATACATGGACAAATAACATCATTTATGTAACCTTCTTTCAGCAAATATTCACTAAGGCGATTATACCACATGCGCCCAGATTGCTTTAAACCGTACAAAGATCTTTGTAATCTGATTGAATACATTTCCTGAGATTTTGCTTCAGGCATTTTAAATCCTTCAGGGATTTTCATATAAATCTCATTATCAAGTGAACCGTACAGATAAGTTGTAACTACTTCCATTAGATATATTTCAAGCTTTTCATGCAGTGCTAAACTGACGAGATATCTTAATGTTATGGCATCCATAACAGGTGAATATGTTCCATCAAAATCGACTCCAGGTCACTGTGAAAATCCTTGTGCAACAAGGCGAGCTTTGTATCTTTCAACTTTATTTTTATCATTCCTTTTTCGCACAAAAACCCATTTATGACCAACTGGTTTTATACCAGCAAGTGTTTGGAGTACTGGTCCAAAGACCTCTCTTTTAGCAAGTGACTTTAATTCTGATTGAATTGTCTCTTGCCATTTGGTCAATTAGATCTTTGTCAACATTTTTCGACAGATCGAGGTTCAAGATCCTCACTATCTTGCATAATATTAAGTGCTACATTATATGCAAAAATATTATCCACCACTATTTCAGATCGATTTAAATTAATCTCATCACCGGTCGAACTTATTAAAGTTCTTCACTCACATGAGCTTCAGGTTCATTGAATTCTTCAGGAATCTCAGAACTAATCAGATCTTGGGTCTCTTCAGGAGATCCCTTCATAGTATCGTTTTGATCATTTGTCGATTTTCTTTTTCGAGGATTTCGATCCTTAGAACCCAAAGGCCTACCACGCTTCAGGCGTGCTTTAGGTTCACTAGCTCTCATGCTAGTAGATGGTCCTACTGGGACATCAATTCGGATAGGCACATTCTCTGCTGGGATATGTGACTTAGTTATCCTTTTCAAATCAGTAAATGCGTCTGGCATTTGATTTGCTATATTCTGTAAATGGATGATCTTCTGGACCTCCTGATTACATATAGGGGTACGGGGATCAAAGTGAGATAATGATGAAACTTTCCACACAATTTCTCTTTTGATTTCCTTTTTCTCTCCCCCTAATTGTGGGAAATTTGTTTCATCAAACCGACAATCTGCAAATCGAGCAGTAAATAAATCTCCTGTCAATGGTTCAAGATAGCGAATAATAGAGGGTGATTCAAACCCAACATATATTCCTATCCTTCTCTGTGGTCCCATCTTACTACGTTGTGGTGGTGCTACTGGCACATATACAACACATCCGAAAATTCGTATATAAGCAATATTTGGTTCATGACCAAAAACTAATTGTGACGGAGAATATTTATTATAATGTGTCGGTCTGAGACGGATAAGTGATGTTGCATGCAAGATAGCATGGCCCCAAATAGTATTGGGCAATGTTGTTTTCATAAGTAGTGGTCTTGCTATCAATTGCAGGCGTTTAATAAATGGCTCTGCAAGGCCATTTTGAGTATGAACATAAGCTACATGATGTTTAACTTTTATCCCAACTGATAGACAATAATCATCAAAAGCTTGAGATGAGAATTCTCCAGCATTATCAAGGCGAATAGCCTTTATAGGATAATCTGGGAATTGTGCCCTTAATCGAATTATTTGGGCTAATAGCTTTGCAAACGCCAGGTTGCGAGATGATAGTAGGCACACATGAGACCATCTTGAAGATGCATCTATTAGGACCATAAAATATCTAAACAACCCACTTGGTGGGTGAATAGGTCCACATATATCCCCATGTATACGCTCTAAAAAGGCAGGGGATTCAATACCAACCTTCATTGGTGATGGTCTAGTGATCATTTTTCCTTGATAACAAGCATCACAAGAAAATTCGTCATTTGTAAGAATCTTCAAGTTCTTTAATGGATGCCCACTCGAATTTTCAGTAATTCGTCTCATCATTATTGATCCGGGATGGCCCAAACGGCCATGCCAAAGCACAAAAGTATTTGAATCCGTAAACTTCTGGTTTACGATAGAGTGTGCTTCAATTGTACTAATTTTTGAATAGTATAAGCCAGAAGATAAAGTTGGTAACTTTTCTACAATGCATTTCTGGCCAGAAATATTCTTTGTAATACAAAGATATTCCCTGTTCATTTCATCTATTGTCTCAACATGATACTCATTTCGGCGGATATTTATAAAACTCAACAAGTTTCTTCGGGACTTGGAGGAGAACAATGCATTGTATATAATAAGTTTTGTTCCCTTAGACAGAAATATAATGGCTCTTCCGGAGCCTTCAATCAAACTTATATTACCAAAAATTGTTGAAACATTTGTTTTTTCCTTATGCAAATAAGAAAAGTATTTCTGATCCTTGAATATGGCATGAGTTATTCCACTATCAATAACACAAATATCTTCATGATTTGTCTTTGATCCAAACATAATTTGAGGATTATCCATATTCTTCAAAATGACATAAATAAAATATATTATAGTAAACATCTTTATCAAAGCATAACTTCTATTTATGTACAACAATTATATAAACATACTATCTTTTACAAACAACAAAAATTAAAATATTTATATGTTTCTCCTTCTGGGAGTGCAAAGTAATCAGCTACATCCAAATGCATGAAGTCTAAATTATCTTCAGAAATAGAATTTGCTTCAGCATTTTTCTCTAGCTTTTTCAGGGAGGCTTGATAAAGCTCAACCAGGTGCTTTGGCGTACGACAGGTACGTGACCAGTGCCCTTTTCCTCCACATCTATAGCATGCATTTTCTGCATTTGGTGCTTGCACCGCTTCATGCTTTTGTTCCTTCCTTTTCCACTGCTGGTGGTGAGGAGGCTTCTTTGGTGCATTATTATTACCATGATTGGGGTTCCTTCCCCGACCACGGCCATGACCACGACTGGGGCCACGACTCTTCCACGTTTAGCTTGGTGGAAGTTCGTCTCATCCACTTCAGGGAATGGACAAGAACCAGTAGGTCAGCTTTCATGATTTTTCATTAATAGCACATTATGTTGCTCGGCTATAAGAAGATGTGAGATAAGTTCAGAATACTTTTTAAATCCCATCTCTCGATATTGTTGTTGCAGGAGCATATTCGAGGCATGAAAAATGGTGATAGTTTTCTCCAACATATCATGATCAGTAATATTATCACCACATAATTTCAATTGAGAAATAATTCTGAACATAGCAGAATTATACTTACTGATAGATTTAAAATCTTGTAGCCTTAGATGAGTCCAATCATATCGTGCATGTGGAAGAACGACCATCTTCAGGTGGTCATATCTATCTTTCAAATTATTCCACAGTATGACTGGATCTTTAACAGTAAGATACTCCATTTTCAGGCCCTCATCAAGGTGATGGCGTAGGAATATCATTGCTTTGGCACGGTCTTGGTTTGATGCCTGGTTTTTGTCTTTGATGGTGTCTGCCAGACCCATCGCATCAAGATGAATTTCAGCATCAAGCACTCAAGACATGTAGCTTTTGCCCGATATATCCAGGGCTACAAATTCAAGTTTAGAAAGATTTTACATTATTTAGGAAAAGAAAGTTCTTACCTCACGTACTTTCAAAATATTTGCTCGAGATTGCTGAGTCTCGTGTTGATAACGTATTATAAAATAAAGACTGTAAAGTAAAGACAAGTATAGAGAGAAACTGATATATTATTCAAATTCAAACAGATGTATATAATGAATTGAAATCTCTTCTATTTATAGAAGAAAGGAAGATGTTGTGCAAGCTGCTCATGCAAGCTGCTACTGCAAACTGCTGTGTAAGCTGCTACTGCAAGTTGCTGTGTAAATTGTTATTATACCAGATATGGATAATCTTCTATTGAGAGCAATGTTTATCCATAACGGAGTACTGAGTGGATAAGCTTATTATACCCGATATGGATAATCTTCTACCGGGAATAATGTTTATCCATAACCGGGTACCGAAGTGATAAGCTTCTTCAGGAAGCTTATTTCCAATAGAGTACTAAATAGATAAACATATTTACGGTAGAGTCCCATATGAATAAGCTTCTTCGGGAAACTTATTTACAACGGAGTACTAAATGAACATCCATAATATAATATATTTATAACACCCCTAATTATATTCCGCTTGTGATTCACTGTAACTTGTTTCGATCTTTATATGATTCCCTTTTAACCTTACCCATTGAAATTGAATAACAAATCCATTATTATTCTCCATAAATGTCAATTAAGAGATGATGCTTTTGGTTTTGCCATTTGGTTTCAAGCATAAGCTAAGTGACATACTAATAATTCTTTGTAATCATTTGACTTTTTAATTAATTCTTATCTCCAAAGCAAGCAAGTGAGCATTAAATAACCGTTCTCATTCTAAATACTTCTCCGCATTGAATATTTATATTTAATTAATTAAATAATTAATCTTAAGAATCAATAAACTAAAGTGATCAAAAGCATATCATTTGATCATCGCTAAGTTTTAAAGGTTCGTATATAAATATATATCTTACATTCATTGACTTGATATACGTATTATGTGGGAGTTAGTTCTTACATAGTAATATATTTTAATCATCAAAATCTGTTTCATAAAAAACAAATGGACTTATTAGATGCACTCTTTAAGCATCATACACGTAAATAAAAGAAAAATGTGTTACTTAGTTTCAAGTAATATTAAATATTCTTTCCATTGTCTTTGAAGCCTGTACAACAAGAATCCTCTCCTTTCCAATCACTAACTATATTAATAATCATACAATATATTTCCACTTTTTCTAGAGACCTTTTAAACCTTTTTATGAAATTTTTATAAGGTGTGGTCTTCTTAAGTGGCCCCATAAAGATGCCACAACTCAGAATTTAATATTACAAAATAGTCCTAAATTACAGTAAAACCATTTTTTTTACACAATTAACTAAGTAGATTTCTCCCAAACAAAAGGTCCTTTCTCAAAGACCAAAGTATAAAAGTATTTTCTTCCTCTAGTCATTATGGAAATCTTTGTCTCATTATTGCTTCTCTTTCTATCTGAAACTTTAGGATTGTAGGCCAGGATTAGATTGAACTTTATTCTTATATTCTATTCTAGTTAGCTCCAATTTCTCCTTTATTTCTTTCAAGTTGTTGTCCCTTTGAACAAAAAGTTTTTGATAATACAATCTTAAAGTCTTGGGGAGCCTCTAGCATGTTTGCTTCTTGTTTTCCATGCTTAAAATATGGGTGTACAAAGAAAACTGACAAACTGCACCAAACCAATAATCCGAGTCAAATCGAGAAAAAAAACTCGACTATGGTTTGGTTTGGTTTGGGGAAAAAAACCCGACCATAATTGATTTGGTTTGGTTTTAACAAAAAAAATTAAACCGAAACCAAACCAACCCGACATTACATGTATACAAGTTTTAAAAATATTTTATACATAAAAACAATTATTGTAATGTAATTTACAAATATATAATTTAAACTCTTTAATAGTTCTCTCTTTTAATGTATTATTTCAAGCTTGGACTTAGAACATTTGAATGGTCAAATATGTTTTATAGTCTATAAAAGTTAGTAACTCAAATAAAGCCCAAAGCAAAATCAAATTAATATTAATGCTAACAAAAAAAATCAATTCAATACTAAAAATGACAATAGTATTGGATATTTTTTTTTTTAGTTTTGCATTGATTTAGATAGTGAAAATGCATAACTCACTTTTAATATTATTTAGTCATGTAATTAATACTTAGTACTTATTTTAACATGATTTAGTACTTTTAGATTATCTTTATTTTTATTAAGGATTATTAATTAGCAATATTTATCTTATGCAATTTGTTGAGCATTTTAGTATAATCATGTCTCATCTTCTATTATTGTGTATTATTTTATTGGATGACATCTTATATAGTTTTATCCTATTAGGACTTAAGAAATATTAGAGTACAAATTATAAATTTTATGCTATGAAGATTTTGTCGAAAAAAACCCCGAAAAACCCAAAGAACCAAAGAAAATCGAAAAATCGTGATTAAAAAATCCGACTTTTGTTGGTTTGGTTTATAAATTTAAAAATTCGAGACAATTGGTTTGGTTTGGTAGTTGAAAAATCCGAACCAACCTGGCCTATGTACACCCCTACTTAATAGTATACACTTTTAGCTTTTCTGAAAAGGCAAGGAGTTTAAGATAAAATCACCATTTTATGTAGCACAAATTTGAGTTCTGCTCTCGCGCGCACACACACACACACATATATATATATATATATATATATATATATATATATATATATATATATATATATATATATATATGTATTCCATCAAATTTAGGGCTGCCTGATGCATGAAGTATTATGTATTCACGTAGGGTCCGGAGAAGGGTCGCAATCAAGGGGTATGATGTAGGCAGTTTTCCTGATCTATGCTGATTCCACGGCTCCAGCCCGTGATCTATAGGTCACACAAGGGGTGTACAAAGGAAACCGACAAACCGCACCAACCCGATAATCCGAGTCAAACCGAGAAAAAAAATCTGACTATGAGTTAGATTGATTTGGTTTGGTGTTAGAAAAAAAACTGAGCATAATTGGTTTGGTTTGGTTTTAACTAAAGAAAGTCAAACCGAAACTAAACTAACCCGACATTACATATATAGAAATTTTAGATATGTTTAATATATAAATATACTTATTGTGATGTAATTTATAAATATTTCTTAAAAAGTTTCATAATTTTATTTTTTGAGGTATTATTTCAAGCTAAGGTTGGACTTAGAACTTTTGAAAGTTCCAATAAGTTTTTTAGCCATTAACATTAGTAAATTAAATAGTGCTAACAAAAGCCCAAACCAAAATCAAATCAATACTAATGCCAACAAAAGACATTTAATTCAATACTACGAATGTGAATGTATTGAATATCTATTTTTTGTTTTGTAATAATTTAGATAAAAATGCATAACCTATTTTTATTTTTTCTTTAGCGTTTAGTCATGTATTTAATACTTCTTTATTAGTCTACTTATTTTAGGATGACTTAGTACTCTTAGATTATGTTTATTTTTATTATAGTTTTTTAATTAGCAATATTTATATTACATAATTTTATTGTTGAATATTTTAGGATAATGCCATGACATATCTCATATTTTGTATTATTTTCTTAGAAAATACTTATATAGTTGTATTTTACTAGGACTAAAGAAATATTTTGAGCATAATTTATATGTTTTGTTCTACGAAGATTTTACCAGGAAAAAAATCCGAAAAAACCCGAATAACCCGAGAAAAACCGAGAGTGAAAAATACGAGTTTTATTGATTTGGTTTGGTCTTTAGATTTAATAATCCGACACAATTGGTTTGGTTTGGCAATTGTAAAATCCGAACCAACCCGATCTATGTACACCCCTAGGTCACACGAATATAACTTTACAGTTGCTCCAAGACTCCCCTTCTCCAAGTCACTTACTTCTTAACTCTAAGGTAATAGACTATGAATTTAACTTATACTATCTAGGTCATCTTTACATGTTGTAGCAGATAATTTATCTTAGTTTCAAGAAAACGAATTCCACTTTTAAGAAAGGTTAGCTGTAAATATCTTTTGGATGAGCTGATAGTGTAAAATTTTCTCCAATTTGTCAGTATGTATAAATTAAACTTAGTGGTGGAGCCACATTGAAAGCAAGGGGATTCATATGATACCCTTTGCTCAAAAGAGTTGTACTTATTATACATTGTATATTACAATCTACAAGCAAAAAATAATTAAGTGTATAATTAATATAAGGGTTGAATTCAGAGGCCGATCTAGGATTTGGAGGTTCCGGCTGCCAAGTTGATCTATTTGATCAACTATGCGCTTTGACTCGAATTGTTCATCTTTTAACAAATAGAGCTAGGAAATAAACAAGAGAGCCTTATTATACTTGAACAAACAAAATATGTCAATAATAAATTAAAAGAGAATTGTGTCGACAATAAAAATTTAGGAAGGAAAACTTGACCACCTTGGCCACTTTTGTTATTGCGGGTGGCACTTTTAATATTTGTACTATTTCTTATCTATATATATACAATTCTAATGAAGCTTGCGGGTGTCGTGCCACTCCCACATTACAACATAGATCAGCCCTTGGTTGAATTCCCTTGATTTGGAACAGAAGCTTGATATAGCCTATTTTTAGAAGAGTTGAATCCACTTAATAAAATCTCTGGCTCCGCCACGGGTTAAACTCATAAGCTATATATTTTGCATGAGGATTTACAACGTTGTCTAAATTAAGAGGTGATACACATTAGGCCCGAATTAAGCAAGCGAAAAGTTTTGATTTTAATATGGGCCAGTCTCAATACAACCATCATCAGGCCCTAACTTAATCAAGTAGTGGCCCATAATCAAGATCCAAAGTATATTACTACACCCAACACAGTTGTGTAAAGTGGACCTATAGGAAATTGTAGGCCCATAGGAATGACAAAAGTAGATCACAAAGATAAGCGAACAACTTGACTATAGTATAGATCGGATGGCAGTAAGTGAGCAGATGATTGGGATCTTTCTACTCTTAACCAAAATTTTTGGGTTCGAGTCCCGTGAATGGAGAACCTTTCAGCAGGAAGCGTTAAGACAGTCAAACCGCAAGTTAGGAGCAAAACATATGGAACATATCTTATGAATACCCTCTCATGCAAAATTTGTCTCTCTTTTGGCTTCTTAGGCATCAATTTTAGTGCATCTTAGGGTAAGGATATCAAACACATAATTACCTTTTCCTTTGGAACATAAACTTTAGGATTTCAAAAACTATATGAAGAGCATTCTGAAGTTACTAGGCGCTCTGAATTCGTCGATTCTAAATTCTCAATCACGCCAGCAATTCTAGTATAAGCTTCTCAAACAATTGGATCTGTTAGTGTTAGTGCATTTTGGAGTTGAAAAAGAGAAACCATAACATAAAATTTCAGTTAACATAAACATCAAGGAATTGAGGCCAAATATAGAACCAATAGGCACTTAGAAGAAGGCTGCATTACATAAGCATTTATGAAACAAAAGATGTTCTTGATTTAACCCTAGTTCGGAAACTCAAGGACAAAAGCATTATATAGCTTCCTTACCTTAGACCAAGATCATCAGCTTAACTTAAAATCAGGATACTCAGTAAAGATCACCCTCCTTGTGAGTGTGGATCACACAATCAGAGGTTGGGTAAGAAACACACGTAAGCAGATAACCCTCCTTCATTTGGTTGTCGTCTAGAAACGATCCGTCAGATTGATCAACAGAACCCGACTCTAACTTCCCAGCACATGTCGAGCAAGCACCAGCCCTGCACGAATAAGGGAGTTCGACTCCAGCTTCTTCAGCTGCATCGAGGATGTAAGTATCAGATGGTGCTTCGAACTCATGTTCTGTACCATCTGGACAAACCAACTTGACCTTGTACACGTTTGCTGATGCTCTAAAACCAGAGTCAGCTTTCAAGCCAAAGGATTTCGAGATGCTCCGCACAGAACCCAGAGAAGATGGGATTTTAACAAATGTGCTCTTTTTCTGAGTCTGAGGAGCAGCTTTGAACATGCAGGTGGAAGGAAGTCTCACTGTCGACATGATTTACCTGATCAAAATTTACAAGCAATCATGAAATAAACAAGTAATAGAGAGGGACTATAATGAAGAATGTCTAATATACATCAATACTGACCATAGAGTAACAGTATATATAGGAAGCATAAGTTTGAAGTGCCAAATGAAATAAGTAAACTTAATCAAACTCATTGCTTTTGTTTACTTATCGCAGACAAATTTGAACATGTCCGTTTCAGGTGTTAATATATATCAAATTTACAACAACAGCAATAACAAACCTAGTGTAATCCCACGAGGGGGTCTAGGGAGGGTAGTATGTACCCAGACCTTACCTTACCTCTACCTCGTAAAGATAGAGAAGTTGTTTCCGATAGACTAAGATTTATCAAATTTCTATTCTTAAATATGGTGGGAAAAAAATCATATCTAAACGAATAATGTATATAACTGTTACTACTTAAAGTTATGTATTAATCCACATCTATGTAAAACTTTTCAAGCCAGAACAGCAGCAAAGGAGGACTTGTTAGAACTTTTAATTTGACATTTTGACAATACATGCCATGTTGTAGATGAAAAAGAAATGAATATCTGCTAGTCCATTTCTTATAAGACAAGGCTTTGAATATCTGGAGCATTATGAGAAGATGCAAGCGGGTGGCTTCATGCTCTTCACTCTAAGCTCCATGTTGCGGAGATAAAATTTACTAGCATAATAATTTATGATTCTATACTAAGGAAGTGTTAAACTTAATCCACTGTACATTGCCAAGGCTATGACTACTGATCGAAGATATAAGATGCACATTACACATAAAAGAACAAATAAACATCTTGCTTAGTCACCATCTTAATATCCTTTCAAACACTTCGGCGAGGTTAATCAGACTAAAGCATATGCTTTTTCTTCTTTTCCTATGCAATATATTTCAGGAAATTCAAAGAAGGCTTGTGCAATTCTTCTTCTAGATGTTCCCAACTTCTGGCTGAATTATCAAGTTTTAGAGAATTGCATCTTCTCAAAATTAGACTTGATGCAATTAGTAAATTCCTATGTATCAGAAAGCTATCCTCTACATGAATAGTGTTCCTCTATCCGACACAAAAAAGGTGCCATTTTATCTCAATCCACTAAATCAAATTTCATTAAGAGGGAATCTCAAAAACCAGTCAGAAGTCCATTTTCATTTAACTAGTCCTATTTCAGGCTTTAAAGAAAATTACACACTCAAAAGCACCAAATCTGTAATACTAAGTATAGAGCTAAGCTTTTCCAATGAGTTATATCATTAGATAAAATCCACACTTGTGATTCAAGCCAGAGTCTATTCACATAACTTAGTTTTCACCAAAAGAGAGAATATAAAACAGAGAATTGAAATAAAGACAAAACAATCTCTTTCATTAATATGTTTACATAATTATGCATAGCAACAAACATTGACAAGTACAACAACAAAAAGAGGTTCAAAAGTCATTTTCCATCTGCATCTCATACGGCTACAAGTTATGCTGTTTGACCTTGAATCAAGCTCACAAAAAAAAAAAATCAAAGAATTCTAAAAAGTTTAAAAAACCCAAAATCCAACCTTTCACAGAATTTCAATCTTTAATCAGATACCACAGAATTTCACCAAATGATGAATCAAAAACAGAAATCTCAACAACCCATACCCAAAAACAGGAAAACCCCAATTACCAAAACTTAAACACGTGGGAAAATAGCCCAACGTGCACATGAAGAATCAAACAAGTAAATTCAAACAAAAGCCCAACAATTTTTTAAAAAAGAACTCCAAAAAGCTTCAAATACCCAAAATCCAGCTTTGTTTAAAGATTCAACCTTTAATAAAATACCAAAGGAATTTCACCTGATGAATGATCCCCCAGAAATCTCAAACACACGGCAAAACCAAATTCGTGAAGTCAAAATACATCGGAGAAAACAACATGCACATGGAAAAGGAAAAAGAAGTAGATTCTCACAGCAAAAATCCAAGAATCTTTCAAAAGGGTAAAGAGAGTGAGGTGAGAATTTTTACCAATAGAAGAAGTGGGGTTGGCTGCTGATCTGAAAGTAAGCGGAGTTGTCGAGGGAGCAAGACTCGAGACTCCTAATTATAATTTATAGACAGGAAAAAGTAAAGGGCTTTTGTGATTTGGCAAAGTTGGCATCAAATACGTACCGCCCATGTGTTTCTCTTTCTCTTTCTCTTTCTCTTTTTCATTGCCAAACTTGAATTGACCTTTTTGCCTTTGTACCCTTTTTCGTTGTTTTTGGTTTTTCTAGCGTTTAGCCATAAATTTTGTTGAAATTTAAAATTTAAAAAAATTAAAGTTGTGCTGAAAAATAATTTTTGAAAGTTAAAATTTATGTTGGATATACATTTTATTTGAATAAAAATGTTAAATTTTTATGAGTGAAAAAAAAATTTCACCCAAAAACTGCTCTAAATCAATTTTTGAAAACTTAAATTTTATTTTTATATTTTTTTAAAAAAACTGATCATATACTATGGAAAAATTAATGTTTTCACATTTTTTTTATGACCAAAAGCAGCAAAAATTTATGACAAAAGTGGAGCTCAGTACCTGTCTAGCGCCGAAATTTTGTGACTTTATTTTAATGTTCGAATTCGAAATATATAAATCGTTAAACATAGAGGAGTACTACCCTCCCACCATAGTTTTTGGTGCATACATTTGATTTCTACTTCTTACTCTCTTCTGTTCAAAATAAGTGATTTTTTGGTCTTTTTTTTTGTGATTTTTTTAGATTTCAAAAATGAATTAATTATTTTTTTTTCTATATTGTCCTTGAAGTAAATAATGTTGGAGTATGCGTTAATAGTGTTTATGTGAGATAGTAAAGGTTAATATGGTCAATTTCATTATTAATTAATGTTAAAAAGTAAATTTCTTAAACTGTGTGAAAACATCCAAAAATCACTTATTTTGGACCGGAGGGAGTAACTTGTTGATTTCATTCCAAAACAAAAAGGAAAAGTGAACAACAAAATAAAAGCAATTTAAAGCAAGACAATTTGCTATCTAAACTGTGTTGCATGTTTGGTTATGATAAAACGTCTAAATTCTATTTAAAATTGATATTTGATTGAATTTTGGGATACAAAATGCTCTACTCCACCTCTATACAAATAAAATGCAATGCTTTAAAAAAACAACAAAAAATCTGGTAAACCTTGTTAAAGATGCAACTATTTTGACAGTTAAACTACAGTTTCTAAAAAACAAAGAATGAGAAACGTATGAACTTTAGGACGATCAGTTATATCTATATACACTAGTGAATTAGCAGCGCTTCGCGCGGTGTGACATAAAAAGAATATATAATTAGTTCAAACATCTATGTTATGAGTCTTTTTAATAATCTTAAAATTATTTGAAATGGTAAAATTTATTAAAAAAGCAAGTATATATACATACAAAACACACACACACACATATATATATATATATATATATATATATATATATATATATATATATATATATATATATATATATGAGAAAGACACGCATGAACAAACTAAAATAGGAAATAAACAAAAACAGGAAACAAATATCCTTTTATAGTTCTTATTAACAACTAGTAGTCGTACCTGCGCGATGCGCCGTCAATATTAAAAAAATATTTGTCACTTTGTTAATTTTTTAATATTACACTTGGAATTATCACAATGATTTGATTCTCCTATTCTATATAATAGAACAGATAGTTTCAGAATTTTAATAAATAAAATCTCTATTAAATTAAAGGGACTTATATAGTCATCAAATAATTTTTTTGTTATATATTTTTATTTATTATATTATCCAATATTTAGTATAATTATATTGTTAATAAAAATTATTAGCATATTACTTGTTTAATATGTTTGTCCGCTAATTTTTTTGTAATATAATAGAAGATATATATTCTATTACTCTCGAAAATATTTTTTATTTTAAATTTTATTATATTTTTCTCAATAATATTGTTTGAAAATTTTAATGAATAAATACACTTTTTATTTCAAAAAATAAAAACGAAAATGATTTTAAAAAATGAAATAAAGAAATTAACTAACCTAAACCAACCCTCACCCATGTTTGAGCAGTTAATTTAGGTAGTTAATTTCTTTTTTAATTTTCAATAGATGATTTCTTTGTTATTAACAATCCAACAGACGTTCCAAATTCCTGTATTGTCAAAGGTTAAATAGACATCCTGAAAATGAGTCGGCAGAGATTGGTTATATCACTTACGGCTTCCTTTATCCCTGTATTGCAAATATTTCCTAAGAATAAGGTGTCATTAATGTCCTCACTTGGAGCAGTGCCACATCGCTTTCCCATGTCAAAAAGATAAATTAGAATCATAGTGCAATTCCAAATATACACAAATATGACTTGGAAAAAATTATACAACTGGGGGTTTCTCATTTCAGACAAAGCACGGCTTGCTTGCTCCTTAGTTGCAAACTTGACGAATGTGTATCCCTTATTCTTGTTCGTTGACACCTCTCTGTGCATTCGAACATCAATTACGTCTCCAACATGCTGGAACACCCTTTTTAGATCCTCTATTTTATCTTTGCCGACTTTACGGAGGGGGCATAATGCGGAGGGGGCATTGGCGCTGTTGGACTTTGCCAAGGCTTTCGATCTAGTCATTGCAAACTCGAGTTTTACGAAGCGGGATGAACATTTGGTTACTTACCAAAGTTCGGTGGCGAAGACTCAGATTGACTATCTCCTCCTCAGGAGACGCGACAGAAGGTTGTGCGAGGACTGCAAGGTTATCCCAGGTGAGACCCTCTCAACGCAGCATAGGCTTTTGGTGATGGACATTTGTATTAGGATAAGGAGGAAGCAGAGGTCAGTACAAGGACGCCCCAGGATTAGGTGGGGCGCCTTAACTAAGGATAAAGCTAAAGAGTTGGAAGGAAAGTTATCGGCAATGGGAGCTTTGAGAAGTAGTGGGGACGCAAACACAATGTGGTCGACGACGACGGACTGTATAAGAAAGGCGGTGAGAGAGGTGTTAGGGATATCTACGGGCCATTATGGTGGACACAAAGGAGATTGGTGGTGGAATGCAGTTGTCCAAGGTAAAGTGGAAGCAAAGAAGGCGGCTTACCTAAGGTTAGTAGGGAGCACTGACGAGGAGGAGAAGAGAGAGAACAGTCAAAGGTATAAGGTAGCTAGGAAGGAGGCGAAGATGGCAGTGACGGAGGCTAAGACGACAGCTTTTGCTCGTCTGTATGAGGAACTAAGGAACAAAGGTGGGGAGAAGAAGTTATTCCGACTCGCTAAGGCGAGAGAGAGGACAACTCGGGATCTGGACCAAGTGAGGTGCATAAAAGATGATGACGGCAAAGTTTTGATGGGAGATGACCAGATTAAGAGGAGGTGGCAGACCTACTTTCATAAACTTCTAAGTGAAGAAGGGGAGCGGGATATTATACTTGGGGAATCGAGGAATGCCGACAGTCACCATGGATTAAGTAATTGTAGGGACATTGAGATCGATGAAGTCATGGAGGCAATGCTTAAGATGAGAAGGGGCAGAGCTACCGGGCCAGACGAGATTCCGGTTGAACTGTGGAGGTGTGTGGGTCAAGCAGGCTTGGAATGGCTTACTGCATTGTTTAGTGTTATATTCAAGACTAATAGAATGCCTGAAGAGTGGAGGTGGAGTACAATGGTCCCGTTGTATAAGAACAAAGGTGATGTCCAGAGCTGTAACAACTATAGGGGCATCAAATTACTAAGTCATACCATGAAAGTTTGGGAGAGAGTGGTAGAAATGAGAGTGCGAAGGACGGTGTCTATTTCAGACAACCAGTTCGGGTTCATGCCGGGACGATCTACCACAGAAGCTATCCACCTTATTAGGAGGATGGTGGAACAGTACAGAGATAAGAAGAAGGATCTCCACATGGTGTTTATTGATCTGGAGAAAGCGTACGATAAGGTTCCTAGGAAGGTCTTATGGAGCTGCTTAGAGGATAAAGGGGTCCCGAGTAACTATATTAGGGTGATTAAAGACATGTATGATGGAGCTAAGACTCGGGTTAGGACAGTAGGAGGCGACTCTGAACACTTTCCAGTTATTACGGGGTTGCACCAAGGGTCTGCGCTCAGCCCATTCCTATTTGCCCTGGTGATGGATGCACTGACTCATCATATTCAAGGGGAGGTTCCATGGTGCATGCTATTTGCTGATGACATTATTCTAATTGACGAGACAAGAGGCGGCGTCAACGAGAGGCTAGAGATTTGGAGACATGCTCTTGAGTCTAAAGGTTTCAAGTTGAGTAGGACGAAGACGGAATACCTCGAGTGCAAATTTGGAGTTGAGCCGACGGAAGCGGGAGTTGAAGTGAGGCTTGACTCTCAAGTCATTCCCAAGAGAGGTAGTTTCAAGTACCTTGGATCGGTTATTCAGGGGATCGGGGAGATTGACGAGGATGTCACACACCGTATAGGGGTGGGGTGGATGAAGTGGAGGTTAGCGTCGGGAGTCTTGTGTGACAAGAAAGTGCCACCGTTACTAAAAGGTAAGTTTTATAGAGCAGTGGTTAGGCCTGCCATGTTGTATGGAACTGAATGTTGGCCGGTAAAGAACTCACACATCCAGAAGATGAAAGTAGCAGAGATGAGGATGTTGAGGTGGATGTGCGGGCATACAAGGATGGATAAGATTAGGAATGAAGATATTCGAGAGAAGGTGGGTGTGGCCCCCATGGAGGACAAGATGCGGGAAGTAAGACTCAGATGGTTCGGGCACATTCAGAGGAGGAGCACTGATGCACCGGTGAGGAGGTGTGAGCGACTGGCTGTAGTGGGCATGCGGAGAGGTAGAGGAAGACCTAAGAAGTATTGGGGAGAGGTGATCAGACAGGACATGGCGCGACTTAGGATTACTGAGGACATGACCCTTGATAGGGAATTATGGAGGTCGAGCATTAAGGTTGTAGGTTAGGGGAGAGTGTGAATATTTCTACAGCACAATAGAGTGAGACTATCCAGTTAGGAGTTAGACTAGGAATGTCATTGGTCGTCTATTGATGCAGGGCTTTACCTTCTAGTTGTACTATACCAGCCATCTATTTCGTATTTCGTATTCCGTATTTCATATTTCATATCTCTTATATATTGTTGTTATTTTTAATACGCATTTTTATGGTACTAATATATCATCTCCTATTGCTTTTTGAGCCGAGGGTCTCCTGGAAACAACCTCTCTACCCTTCGGGGTAGGGGTAAGGTCTGCGTACATATTACCCTCCCCAGACCCCACTTGTGGGATTATACTGGGTCGTTGTTGTTGTTGTTGTATTTTATCTTCGTCAACAGAAATATCCTTTCCCTTCATCTTCTTGTCGGTATCTTCCATGTGCATCCAATTCCTCATTTTTTTTCTGTAAAGCATGTCATGAATTGTGTCCTTCAACAAAAAGGGACTCCATTACAATTAATATAACGAACAAACTTTTCTAACTCTTTCTCCGCTCTACTTATTCGACCCGTCTTTCACTAATGCTATGTGTCGTACTGACTGCTGATTGTATATAAAATTGTGTGTGACAAAGAAGACATAAAAGAGGCCTAGTTAAGAAGGGGAAGTTTTTTTTGGCTTTCTTAGGGAAGTAAACGGATAACGAAAGCAGAAGGAGCCTTTCAAAGGGTGCTTTAATTTTTACTCAATAAGTGGATACTTTAAAATGAGTTTTCTTTTTTAAAGAGGAAAAAACGTGCCCTTTAATTGTGCCATGTAAAATCAGTTATTTTTTAAAAAAGTAAAAATTCTGAAATTTTGAATTCTAAAAAATAAAATTGTCTGAAATTTTGAATTCTGAAAAAAACTGCCCTTTATATTTATTTTTTTAAATATATTTGAAACTCCAACAAAATTGGAGAATTCTCCAAAAGTTTTACACGTGTCAATTTAATTTAATGTTGCACCACTTGTCATCATAATATTTCTTTGTCTCTCCTATTATATATAAATAAATAGATATAAAAATGATTGTATAGCGCATGAAATCTTATTGAGTAAACGATATTTATAAGAAGTTTGTAGAATTAATACATATTATTCAAATTAATTAGGTAAAAGAAACAGTCAGGAATAGAAAAAGAATCGATACAATACAACATTACAAATCAATTAAATATATCGGTTTAATCTTTTCAAATTCCATCTTGAATGCATGCAATATAGCACATCAGTGGAAAAATGATTGCTAAAGCAAAAAGGGAAATGGGAACAAAGATAAAATATCTTTTTCTTTTATATCTTTTGGCAGTATGATTCAAATGTTTTACATCAAATAAAATGGGAAAACGGCTATTTTAACTCTAATCTACAAAGTGATTCCAAATTATTGTGTAGAAGTCTAAGAAATTTCGTTAGTTAACTTTAAATAAATATCATTTAAACAAACTCTTATCTCTGTTATACATGGATACATCTACTCCACCTGCATTGCAGAAAGGATTACATTTAAGAAAAAATATTTTCTAATTGGATTAGGACAATATTCCTAATCGTAACAAAAACAGAGTAGAGCATAAACAAACATGTAGCATTACAATCAAATAGCTACAAAACAATTAAAGGATTAACTTTGTCAAAGCTAATTTTAAGTCTTTAAACTCCTTGAATAACTATTTCAGTTACCGATATTGATCTCCACAAACATGTCCATATATACATATTGTTCAGACCAACCTGATAGAAAAGATGGAAAAAATCAATCATAGAACTTATCATATATCTTTAAATAAACTCGCTGAACTTAGTATAGAACATGTTGTTATGAAACTAACACCACACTTTAAGTACTCGTAGTAATTTCTTGATATCAGTAAGATAACATCTTACTTCATCAATTAAAAAAAAAAGAGCATCCTTTTAGTAACTATTTTTTCTTTCAATCTTTTTCTCTTAACATAAATCCCATTCTCAAGACAAACACGGCGAAAGCCAAAAGGAAAGGAAGAAGAAGAGAAACACCTTGGACTCATAGTCTGCCAAAACCTAATGTAAAAAGGAAAAAAAGAAAAGAACAGATCAAGAAAGTCAATCATATGTAGGTACCCCAAAACAGCAGACAATAAATGAACGATACATGTAATACAAACATCCCAAGTTATACCATCAAAATTCAAGTGTATTAGTGCCATAACAGTAGCTAAAAGATTTGATACATAATTAATTTCGATATAGGATAGAAGAAACCCAAGCTTAATAAATGGAGTTATAGTTCCCGGGCTCTTTCTAGTCCTCATTCAAAACCACCAAACCTTTTCGGCTCCTCCATGTTTGTAGGAGTAGGGAAAGATAAAAACAAACCATAAAAACCAAAGTACAATGTGGAGACACCAACACAATCGGACAGAGCAATGTGGAACCCACAGTAGCACCAAATCACAACAGATAGACCCAAAATTGAACAAATCAAACCAACATTTCATGCAAAACTATAACGTAGGAAAAGACTATAAGAAGTCCAATAACAACAACAAATCGTTCTAATTACAAAAAGACCTCTCTTTTGGAATAATATAAAGATTGACAATACTTCAGCCAACAATGCTCTATGTGAGTTTCAATATTTACAGCAGTCATACCATTCTCTCAAATTGTTCCGAAAATAAATAACATTAAAATTGAGTAAAAACAGTTAGGACAACCTAGAAACCAAAAAGAAAAAAATACTTGCAAAGTCATGAACTATCCGCTGATTTCTTCGAACTCCGATTGCTACCAGTGGCTCTCATTTGGATTATTGTGTTTGTCGTCTTCTATTTGGGGGAAAATAGTGTAATGAAGAAAAGAGATCCAATGGACGTCTCTTTTATTCTTTTATTGGGCTTTGAGGTAACATTTTGAACTCCACAGTAAAAGACGTAACAGTTGTTCATTATTTAAAACGTACAGAATTTTAGAATTTTTAAAAGTAATAATTGAATCAGAAAGGCAGTTAAAATGCCAAAAAAAGGAGAAAAAAATAATTATAATTGCTGGGCAGATAAAGGTGCCACATCACCTTGCTACTTCCGAGCTTTATATTTATACTAGTTAATTAAATAAACCTTTTTACTTTTTAGTTGATATAAAGGAAATAGAAAATGTAAAATACCAAAAATCATAACCAAAGGTTCAACTGGTGTAGAAGGAGTGTGTCACGACCCAAAATTTGACCTGTCGTGATGGCGCCTATCGTGGTACAAGGCAAGCCTCAACTCAATATTTCAACACAGTAGAACTTTTAAATAAAGGCGGAAGCAGTTAATATTAAATAAAACCTTTTAGAACAGAATATAACTCTAAAAGTACTAAACAAACCATCCCCAAAACCCGGTGTCACTGAGTGCATGAGCATCTAAATGATAACAACATCCGACTGATAAAATACTATCTGGAAATATAGAACAGTACAACATGAAAGGAAAGGAGAGTCAAGGTCAGCGAACGCCATGCAGCGACCTCAATAGTCTCCTGAGTCTGACTCCTCAATCAGCAACCGCCGTGACCAGAAGTGTCTAGATCTGTACACGAGGTACAGGGGGTAACGTGAGTACACCAACTCAATAAGTAACAGAAATAAATAAGGAACTGAGAAGTAGTGACGAGCTATGCAAATACAGTTATCTCAATAACTTTCAAATAAGAGTAGTCATACTTTCAATTTAACAGTTTAAGTCACATCAATACGTACTCAATAAACCAAATATTAAATTTGGTTGAGCAGTAAATAATATCTTCCAATAATTTTCAAAACAGTGATATGACATCTGCGATGCAACAGTAATGAAGTAAATATATTTTCTCAGAATAACAGTCACTCTGTCCTCCCATTCACTCCAACCTCACAATCACTCATTTCTCACATTAACTCATTCCTCTCAGTCGTTCAGCACTCGGCACTCGCACTTAGTAGGTACCTGCGCTCACTGGGGGTGTGTACAGACTCCGGAGGGGCTCCTTCAGCCCAAGCGCTATAACAAGCCACCTTGTGGCATAAATCACTCAGGCCCTCGGCCTCACTCAGTCATAAATCAGTAACAATATGTTGCGGCGTGCAGCCTGATCCCATAAATATCCTTACAGATCAGGCCCTCGACCTCACTTAGTCATAAATCAGTAACAACATGCTGCGAAGTGCAGCCCGATCCCATCAATATCCTCACAGATTAGGCCCTCGGCCTCACTCAGTCATCAATCTCTCCAGTCTCTCGGGCTCTCAAAAATCATATAAACAGCCCAAACAGAGGTAATGTCATGAATCAATAATGAACATCAAGAGACGGAGGCATAATAAGCAAGAAAAGCTATGACTGAGTACAAACAACAATTAACAGCTAATTCAGTAAGTACACGACCTCGCAGGTCTCAACAGTGATCATATAAGGCCTAAACATGATTTCTAACACGAAGTACAATCAATTTCTATGAAAACAGAGGGAACATGTATTAAACAGTAGGCCAATTAATTCCACAGTCTCGCGGGATGGACCAAGTCACAATCCCTACGGTGCACCCCACACACCCGCCACCTAGCATGTGTGTCACCTCCAAAATAGTCATACGACACAATGTCCGAGTTTTCATACCCTCAGGACCAGATTTATAACTGTTACTTACCTTAATCCGAGCAAAAATCCTACTCCACAGTGCCTTTGCCGCTCAAATCGGCCTCCAAACGTTCCGAATCTAGTCACAATTAACTCAATTCATTCAATACATAGTATAGGAATTAATTCCATATGAAAATACTAATTTTTCAACAAAATTTGAAATTAAACCCAAAATTGCCCGCGGGACCCGCGTCTCGAAATACGACAAAAGTCAAAGAATATGAACTCCTATTCAACCACGAGTCCAACCATACAAATTTTAGCCAAATTCGACATCGGATTGGCTTTCAAATCTTAAATTTTCGTTTTTGGAAGATTTGGCTAAAAATCTGATTTTTCTTCCATAAATTCATGGATTCATGATGTAAATGCGTATGGAATCATGAAATATAATCAATATAAGATAAGGAACACTTACCCCAATGTTTTCACGTGAAAATCGCCTAAAATCGCCCAAGAACCGAGCTCCAAAATTTCTAAAACGAAATGGCAAAGTGACTGATTTTTGTGATTAAATGTTTCTGCCCATCCGTCACCAAAAGCCATTTTCGTCACTAAAAGTCGTCACTAAAAGTCTACTAGAAATAGCTTTACTAGCCCTTATTCAATTGAGCATAACTTTTTGTACAAATGTCCAAATGATAAACGGTTTAATATTCTGAAAACTAGAATGCAAGGGCTACAATTTCATTTTTGCACATTTTTAGATTCCTTATAGATTTCGAGATATAAGCTTCCAAAGTAGCCTCCTCGCATCAGAAAGTTCTGGAAAAATTTCAATACAACATTATCAACCTTTATTCAATCGACCATAAATTTCTGTACACATATCTAAATGATTAATGGTTTAGCTTTCTAGAAACTAGGATGTAAAGGCTACAACTTTCATGTTTTGTAAATTTACAGATTCCTTATGTATTTTGAGATATAAGCTTCCGAAATAGGCTCCACGATTGCACAGTTGTTGTCCAAGACAGCTTCTGCAGCAGAAACTTCCAGCAACCCTTTTTGTCCGATTTCCATTCCGTTAACCTTCCGAAATCCACCCGAGGCCCTCGGGACTTTAACCAGTTATACCAATATGTCCCAAAATACAATACGAACTTAATCAAGGCTTCAAACCATGTCAAACAACACTAAAATTACGGATCGCGCATTGAATTGAATTATGACTTTTCAAATCTTCCAATTTCTACTTTTTGCGTCGAAACATATCAAATCAACCCGGAATGACTTCAAATTTTGCACACAAGTGTTAAATGTCATAATGGATCTGTTCCAATTTTCATAATTGAATTCCGACCCCGATATCAAAAAAGTCAACTCTCGGTCAAACTTTCCAAAAATCTTCTATTTTCCAACTTTCGCCAAAATGCGTCAAATTGTCCTACGGACTTCCAAATCCAAATCCGAACATGCTCCTAAGTCCAAAACACCATACAAAACTATTGGAACCATCAAAATACCATTCCGGTGTCTTTTTCTCAAAAGTCAAACCTTCGGTCAAACATAAGAAATCTTTAGCCTTAGATTTCTAGTTTCCGTTAAATGGCGATAATTTGATCTAGGGACCTTCGAATTCGATTTCGGGCATATGACTAAGTCCCAAATAACGATACGGAACTACCAAAATGGTCAAAACTTTTATCCGAGTTCGTTTGCTCAAAATATTGACCGAAGTCAACTCAATTGAGTTTTAAAGCTCTAGTTCACAACTTAATCCATTTTTCACATAAAAAACTTTCGGAAAATTATACGGACTGTGCACGCAAGTCGAGGAATTATTGATACCACTTTTCAAGGTCTTAAAATACCGAGATGATTATTAAATTTAAAGATGACATTTTTGGGTCATCACATTCTCCACCTCTAAAACAAATGTTCGTCCTCGAACGTACTAAGAATTATTCTCAGGTTACCAAATTGATGATTTTACTTTTACACAAATATTCGTTGTTGATCCCACATTACCGCATTCGACATAATTCTAACAATACCACTTCAATTGAGATTATTTCCTTTATCCATATTTGTAAACTTTAAGACCAAATTTCTTACACTCCAATCATTTTCGGAAAGATCCGATCTTCACGTCAACACACGATATTCGTCTCGACTGGCTATAGCAACTTGTGCCTACGTACCCATCAAATATGGGGTATTACATTCTCCCCCACTTAGGTCATTCGTCCTCAAATGAGAAGTAGAGCATGTTCTTAAACACATAATGTAACTTATCTCTTTCTTTGCACATCTCAATATCCCAAATTTTTCTAACTCCTAAATTTTTCAGAAATTTCGGCAGAGTCTCCCCTATAATTGGGCCGATCCACCTGTTAGAGTAACACCAAAAGAACTTCTAACAACATGTCCACAACCCAACAAAATACCACAAAGTATATATTAATAACACTAATCTCAGCATTACAAACACGACATTAGCACAACGATATCTTGACATGAAACACATCATATGTATGACCATAACCATATCTCTTGTCTTAATAGTTGTTCATAAAAGATTACAACATCACCAATTAACCTCATATTAACAAAATCTCAGTTGAAACCTCCAGTTTACTAACAACAATGCATGAAGATCTCATAATTACTTACCCGAATTAACGAGTAATAATTTACATCCCCAGGCACTCACTCATAGTCTAAAACTCATAATTACAATACAAACCTGGCAAATTATGCACAAAGATATTCATACAAGATTTTTTTTTTTTGCAGATAAGTCTAATAGGCATGACTCCCTATAAGTACTATTGTACAAATTTTAATTTCACAAAGGGAGCATTTAAACACATAATTTTTTTTACCCCAAGGACCTCGTCCTTATATAACATCTACCGCATCTTGTAGCCCGGTTTAAATATTTCACATTATATAAAATACGAGGATCTCATCCTCAACGTTGTACCATAAGTAATATCCATATCGTGCCAAATTGGAACATTCCATTTTCTTCTTTTGAATAATTTTCCGTTTAACAAAATCACAACACATAATGATAGACATAGCTATCTCCATCGAATCTCCCAACAGGAGTATTCACATAAGCAGATTTCAGAATTACGAAGCTAACTCATAAGTGGAGCACAATAGGAGGACTTGCCTCGATACTCAGAACCGAATCAAGATAAGAAAATTGTTACTTCATAATAATTCGAGACCGTACTTGTACGACACCATCTGGTGTTGCGACCTCAGCCATACCATAGAAAATATATCAACGGGCTAGGTCTCCACCTCTAGGAGTCTCACCTCCACCTCTAACATCCTGACCCCTACCTATGGCTGGTCATATAAGTGGAGTAGTAACTACAATGGGGCACATAGCCTGAGTGCTTTTAATAAATATATTTCTCCCAAGTCTAGGACAATTTCCCCCTGATGGGCCTAGTACTATCATATTCATAACAATCCCTTTAAGGGTTTAGCTGTTCATACTGAGTCTATGCTAGATAACTGGAATAACCATTATATGAACCTCATGTCGGTAGTGCATTAAAAGAACTTACTGGAGCACCCCGAGTAATCAGATATATTGGCTGGGCTGGCCAGCTGCCCAAGCCCGTGTCATAATGATTTGTAGTTGTAGAATAGAATCCGTTGAATCCTTTAAAACCTCGAGACCTCTTGGTCTTCTTAGCTTCCTCTTTTCCTCATCCAGAACACATTATTTTGGCAATTTCTACCACTAGCCGAAATGAAGCATCAACCTGTAGCTTCCCAGGTTTTACTAAATTTCAAGATCATAATTGAGTCCTTTAATGAGTCTGTGGATTCACTCTCTAGCTTAGGAACCAAAGTAGGAGTATGACAGCTAACTTATTGAACCTGATGACATATTCTGACACTGTCATGGTAATCTGACACAACCATTTAGACCACATATACCACATATTACAGAGAATCCGAGAGACAAACTCCTTCAAAACATTTCTAAGAACTGAGCTGAGTAGGTGGTGTTGCATTAGCTAGTCTGCCCTCTTCATAGGCTTTCCACAAACACCAACGGCTAATATCTTCTTTTGCTATGTTGACTCAACACTGCTGAGCCAACCTATTTATTCATATACTCTTCGATTCTTATTTGGTGTAACTTTTTTCTAATTATACACAATAATCACAAAAGTATAGCTCCATCAAGATAAATCTTGGCATGAACTACATAGTCCAGAAGATCATCAACCACTGTACTTTCTCTAAAGCACCCAAAAATCTGCAACCTTGACTTCCACACTGAGCAAACCTTCTGTAAATGTAAAGTTGTTCCTTTGAAACTAAAGTATTGGATTATTAAAGAGGCAGACATACCGCAAGTCCCAACCTTCTCCCCTGCATGTCTCATGCCTTAAATATGTATAAATTATTGGGGAGCCTTTCAGTACCATATATATATACATTTCAGGTTAAAATTGATATAACACATGACCATTCGATCCATTCATTGATAGTAGACATCCCTATTTGGCGCGAAGTCATGGGTCACAACATCCGATAATCCACAATGTTGACATTTGCAACTCATATATTTCACTGGTAAAAGAGGACTGCCAACCAACAAGATAAGGATCACACAAACTTCAGAACATCCCGTAGGAGATAACCTACTTGCTTAGCCTCAAACTAGTATCTCTCTATACTCTTCCATAATCATAACTATTACACAATCACTTAACCTCCCTCTAAGTCTGAACTCATAACACAACATGAAGATTTACTCCGCTCAACAACTAAACTACACGAGAGGTCCTTCAATACACCCATAGCTCGAGGCCATATGCCAACTCAAGACAGAAGTCAAACACCCAATAATCCTTGCTACATCCTCAGCAAACTCCTCCCGTCATATTCAAACAATTTGAACACATTTCACAATTAAATCATACTCACCCCTAGTCATCCAGTCACAAATCCCACCAATAAGGACACAAACGGACATATAAGTTCCAAATGCACGTGCTCACACAATCGAAATCTCAGTACTCAAGCCATAGACAAAACATGGCCTCAAGTCCTCCAGACTGGCCCAACATCACACACAGAAATTACATCTCGCACCTCATCCAGGAAATCACAAGTTGTCGATGCACAGCAGATACCGAGCGCTCATGTGCGCACACGAATGCGTGGAAGGAATTCAAGGAATTATGCTTCAAGTTTAATCAATGTTGCACAATAAGAATTCAAGAATGTGGAATTTTCTAAAGGGTTCTGCAGCCTCTCGAAGATAACTATAGACGTCTCCGTACCGATCCGCAAGACTCTACTAAACCTGCTCATGACTCGTGAGACCTATGTAACTTAGTGCTCTGATACCAACTTGTCACGACCCAAAATCTGACCTGTCATGATGGCGCCTATCGTGGCAAGCCTCAACTCAACATCTCAACACAGTAGAACTTTTAAATAAAGGCGGAAGCAGTTAATATTAAACAAAACCTTTTAGAACAGAATATAACTCCAAAATTACTAAACAATCCATCCCCAAAATTCGGTGTCACTAAGTGTATGAGCATCTAAATGATAACAACATCCGACCGATAAAACACTATCTGGAAATATAGAACAGTACAACATGAAAGGAAAGGAGAGTCAAGGTTAGCGAACGCCATGCAACTACCTCAATAGTCTCCTAAGTCTGACTCCTCAATCAGCAACCGTCGTGACCAGAAGTGTCTAGATCTATACACGAGGTACAGGGGTAACGTGAGTACACCAACTCAGTAAGTAACATAAATAAATAAGGAACTGAGAAGTAGTGACGAGCTATGCAAATACAGTTATCTCAATAACTTTCAAATAAAAGTAGTCATACATTCAATTTAATAGTTTAAGTCACATCAGTACGTACTCAATAAACCAAATATTAAATTTGATTGAGCAGTAAATAATATCTTCCAATAATTTTCAAAACAGTGATATGATATCTGCGATGCAACAGTAATGAAGTAAATGTATTTTCTCAGAATAACAGTCACTATGTCCTCCCATTCACTCCAACAACAATCACTCATTACTTACATTCACTCATTCCTCCCAGTCGCTCAGCACTCGGCACTCGCACTCAGCACTCGCACTTAGTAGGTACCTGCGCTCATTGGGGGTGTGTACAGACTCCGGAGGGGCTCCTTCAGTCCAAGCATTATAACAAGCCACCTCGTGGCATAATCCACTCAGGCCCTCGGCCTCACTCAATCATAAATCAGTAACAATATGCTGCGGCAATGCAACCCGATCCCATAAATATCCTCACAGATCAGGCCATCGACCTCACTTAGTTATAAATCAGTAACAATATGTTGCGGCGTGCAGCCCGATCCCATAAATATCCTCACAGATCAGGCTCTCGGCCTCACTCAGTCATCAATCTCTCCAGTCTCTCGGGCTCTCAAAAATCATATAAACAGCCCAAACAGAGGTAATGTCATGAATCAACAATGAACATCAAGAGACGGAGGCATAATAAGCAAGAAAAGCTATGACTGAGTACAAAACAACTATCAAATGCTAATTCAGTAAGTACACGATCTCACAGGTCTCAACAGTGATTATATAAGGCCTAAACATGATTTCTAACATGAAGTACAGTCAATTTCTATGAAAACAGAGGGAACATGTATTAAACAGTAGGCCAATTAATTCCACAGTCTCGCGGGACGAACCAAGTCACAATCCCTACGGTGCACGCCCACACACCCGCCACCTAGCATGTGCGTCACCTCCAAAATAGTCATACGACACAATGTCTGGGGTTTCATACCCTCAGAACCAGATTTATAACTGTTACTTACCTTAATCCGAGCAAAAATCCTACTCCGCAATGCCTTTGCCGCTCAAATCGGCCTCCAAACGTCCCGAATCTAGTCACAATTAACTCAATTCATTCAATACATATTATAGGAATTAATTCCATATGAAAATGCTAATTTTTCAATAAAATCCAAAATTAACCCAAAAATTGCCCGTGGGACCCGCGTCTCATAATACGACAAAAGTCACGGAATATGAACCCCTATTCAACCACGAGTCCAAGGCTCTTATTCAATTGATCATAACTTTCTGTACAAATGTCCAAATGATTAATGGTTTAATATTCTGAAAACTAGAATGCAAGGGCTACAACTTTCATGTTTTGCACATTTTTCGATTCCTTATAGATTTCGAGATATAAGCTTCCAAAGTAGTCTCCTTGCATCAGAAAGTTCTGGAAAAATTTCAATACAACATTATCAACCTTTATTCAATCAACCATAAATTTCTGTACACATATCTAAAAGATTAATGGTTTAGCTCTCTAGAAATTAGGATGCAAGGGATACAACTTTCATGTTTTGTAAATTTACAGATTCCTTATGTATTTTGAGATATAAGCTTCCGAAATAGGCTCCACGATTGCACAATTGCTGTCCAAGACAGCTTCTGCAGCAGAAACTTCCAGCAACCCTTTTTGTCCGATTTCCATTCCGTTAACCTTCCGAAATCCACCCGAGGCCCTCGGGACCTTAACAAATTATACCAACATATCCCAAAATACAATACGAACTTAATCAAGGCTTCAAACCACGTCAAATAACACTAAAATTACGGATCGCGCATTGAATTGAATTATGAGTTTTCAAATCTTCCAATTTCTACTTTTTGCGTCGAAACATATCAAATCAACCCGGAATGACTTCAAATTTTGCACACAAGTCATAAATGACATAATGGATCTGTTCCAATTTTCATAATCGAATTCCGACCCTGATATCAAAAAAGTCAACTCTCGGTCAAACTTTCCAAAAATCTTCTATTTTCCAACTTTCGCCAAAATGTGTCAAATTGTCCTACGGAGTTCCAAATCCAAATCCGAATATGATCCTAAGTCCAAAACACCATACGAAACTATTGGAACCATCAAAATACCATTCCGGGGTCTTTTTCTCAAAAGTCAAACCTTCGGTCAAACATAAGAAATCTTTAGCTTTAGATTTCTAGTTTCCGTTAAATGGCGATAATTTGATCTAGGGACCTTCGAATTCGATTTCGGGCATATGACCAAGTCCCAGGAACTACCGGAATGGTCAAAACTTTTATCCGAATTCGTTTGCTCAAAATGTTGACCAAAGTCAACTCAGTTGAGTTTTAAAGCTCTAGTTCATAACTTAATTCATTTTTCACATAAAAACCTTCCGGAAAATTATACAGATTGTGCACGCAAGTCGAGAAATTATTAATACCGCTTTTCAAAGTCTTAAAATACCGAGATGATTATTAAATTTAAAGATGATATTTTTGGGTCATCACATAGTGGTTGTTGTTATTGGTTGAGCAGTTGGTGCCCAACCTGGGGCATAGACAATTGTTTAATTGCTTTTAAAAAGTAAAAAAAAAATGCATAATAAAAAATTACATACAAAACAATCGGACCAAAAAAAAGCAAATTAAAACGAATAAAGCATTGACTACTTTTTTTAGTAGTTTCGTAATTACAGAATTTTCTCTCAATTTGAGGGAAAAGCTTGTCAAAAAGCAGAATCAATTGTATGATTGATAATTTTACTAATTATAAATTTTAATAAAAATTGGAATAGGATGTTAAAACAATTTTATTTAAACTCTGCTGCAAAATGAAGAGGCACATACTTGCTGCTTTGGCCATTTTTCAGTTATATATTGTGTTTCCGTGGAAGTTTAAGAGGCCAAAAAATTAATGGAAGCAAAACATTGCTAAATGAATTTTACAAAAATTTTGTTCGTATTTTTCTCTTCGTTTAAAAATCGAATGCCAATTGCCAATTGCCAAGTGCAACAACTATTAAGCAGCACATTTAATAAATTGATACACTTATATAATAAAAAATAGTAATTTCACAGCATTTAGTAACTTCATTGTATTTTAGAATCTTTCTAGAGCTTTTACTTCATATTTTAGCCACTAAGCAAGGAAAGATATTACAACTAAACAAATATACCATATAGTGAGAGGCTTCACAAGCTTCATGTTCCCGCTTCGAAATTGGTTGAGACCATAGTTTTCTTTTTTGTCTTTGTTTTTGTTTTTCTTCTAATGAAATATATATAGCTAGCACAAAAATAATAATCATATAAAGTCAAATTATAAAGTTGTATTTCTAGATTCACATTGTGCTTGATAGATAACATCAAGACTGTTGCAAAGGAAATAAAATAGCAGATAACTTCTCAAAACCATGAGACTTAGAAGGTTTTCTTGCAACCCCATGGTATCAAAATTCTTATTCAATTTGACAACTCTAAAATCATTCTGTCTTAGTTATACTATTGTCAGCCTTTATCCAAAACAAACATTTTCTGCCTTCCAATATTAGTTTTCTAACATAAATTTCAATCTAGAAAGTAACTTAATTGTAACAAATAATACAACATAAATATTATTTTCAAGAAAAAAAAACTCACTTTCAGAGCTTGTAATGTGTAATATCATATCTGCTTGATTTGAAGAAACTCTTGAGAAAAACTACTTATTCTTAAGATATAATTATACGTAACTGATTTCAAGTTTTTCTTTAATTGTAACTTGTAAGAAATAAAGTTTGTTCACTTTCAACAATCCTCCATATGGATATATATCTTCTTCTGCATCATTCTTATCACTATTAACAATGTTATAATGTTGCATTCCCGCATCTCGTTGAATATAATTTCTCGATAATTCCGTTATGGCAACATTTTAATTCATGGAGTGTTATAAGTCTATAATCCTCAATCAATCAATAAGTATAAAAAGGCAGCCTGATTTTTTTAGTTTTCTTGGCACATCACATTGAACCGGTGGCATGAATAAAAGCCTCTATGGTTGGAAGAGAGGGAGGTTACTATGGTAACAAAAGTGGCAGAAATGAGGAAGATTATGCAATAAAGGTAACTTCTGAAAACAATGGGGGGAAATTGCATGGGATTGTAGTTAAATAGCATATTCAGAGAGGTGATCGGGTGGAGAGGTTAAGGAATTAAATAAATGGGTGCGTGGAGTCAATGGAGGTTACAATTGTGTTGTCATTCTCTCTTTGATGATATTATTTAAAGAAGGAAATCAATTAATCATATATTTCTGTAAAGGTTGTCACTGTTCACTACTTAACCGTTATTTGATTCCATTTTTTAAACGGCACTTAATTAAAGAAATAGGGCAAAAAGTCAAAATATTATAATAAAAGAAAAATATGAATTCTGCTCAAGGAGATTGCCACGAAAATATGAATTAATTTCTCTCTTTTTTGTATTCCATAACTGAAAGAAAGTAGTAATTATACTTTTTGTATGTTCCATAATTGAAATCTCCTTATTCATAAGCCTCAAGTTTCGTTATTAGTTCTAGGTAGTAAATAATTTTTTTGTATTGAAATTAGGAAAAATCTCAAAAATCTAGAAAAAAAAAAGATAAATATGAAAGTTGGTCATATAGGGATGCCACATCAGCTGACCATTTCCCAACTTTATATATTTATATAGATTCTTAAGGCTATTCTTCAGTCGAATAGATTTTAGTTTTTTCCGGTGTAATAATTGCAATGGGGTTTGATTAAATCGAATTTCTACCAAAAAGTTCTAAGGATAAATTGTTTCCTACGAAAGATAATTTCATACTCAGCTCGAACTATGACAATTCTCTTCGTTATTTGCGCATTCCCTCCCCTACCTCCAATAGGAAGAACTGTGTTGGACTTTAAGCCATTAGGCTTTAAAGATTAGAAATGTGAATTGGGAAATGGTGGGAAATAAAATGGAGAAAAATGAAAAATTTGAATCAAGTGAGTTTTTTTATTTATGACAAATGAACTTTGTCCCTCATTGGTGAGATAAGGGACAACTACACTTGTGTGTAAATATGGGATCACTTCTTAGAGCTCGTAAAGGAGTTGAAGAGAATGAAGCCTCGCGACGTCGTCGTCGCTCGGCTCGGCTTCGGATTTGGATGATTTGTCAAATGATCGATCGATGAGATTAATTTTTTGGACAAAGTTTATTTAATTAATTATTTAAGAATTAATTAAGTGTCAGTCAATTCATTAACGGAATTAACTGGAATGTATAATCCAAAACGCTGAACGTTGCTTTCCCTTCTGTTCACATTATGAACAGACATCACACCTCTTCCGACAATTGCCTATAAATTCTGAGGCATGACTTCCTTTTTACATACTGAGAAAATATAGAACTTCCTTCTGAAAATCCAGCATTCTACTTTGCAGTTTCTCTTTTAAATTCGTAAGTGTGATTTTGCTCCGTTCTTTGAGTTCGTTGGTATCCTGCAGTTTGTATTGCCACTGTTGCAGGAAGGTTTATTCCGTTTCATCCTGGGAGGATTTAATCCATTACTTTGGAAACTTGTGAGGGGGTTAAAATTCCTTAAGAACGCACAAGGAAATTGTGGACTCGGAATATTTCTTATCGTTACAGTTTTTCCAGTTTCTTCTAATAGTTTTCTAATTTCTGTTTTAACACAGTAGCGACGAAAAGCTTAAGGAATTTTAAATTAACGTTTCTGTGTTGAAATCTATATTGAACTGTGATATATATTTTGTATACTGGTTTGGAGACTAAAGCCTTTGGTGCTTTCTACTCCGATATATTTTTTACTCCAGCTTAAAGAACATAAAAACTATACCGGGGTATTAAATTTGAATATGGTTTGAATAATATAATAAACTTCACCGTTTATGTTTTGAATGTTTGGTTTGGTATTCAGTTTGAAGATACAAAATCTTCACTGATTTTGAAAAGTTCTGTTTGTTGCCAACTTTACAGAAAAATGGCAAATGAGGACTAAACTAATGCTAATGGAACGGGTGCTACTGTTACGAGTGTTGATGCCTCATCGAGCCGTTCAACTCCTGCTCATGCTATGGCACCAGCAGAAAAACCCAGAAAGTTTTCTGGTATTGACTTCAAAAGTTGGCAAATGAATATGCTCTTCTATCTTACTACGATGAGTTTGCAGCGATTCATCAAGGATGATCCTCCGGTCGTGGCTGAAGGCACTCTGGATGACGAACGATTTGTTGTAACTGAAGCATTGAATCATTCTGATTTCTTGTGAAAAAACTACATTTTGAGTTGTTTGGAAGATATCTTGTACAATGTCTATAGTGTCATTTATGGAATGCGCTTGAGAAGAAGTACAAGACTGAAGATGTCAGACTTAAGAAGTCCGTGGCTGCAAGGTTTTTGGATTTCAAGATGGTTGACAATAGGTCGGTCATAACTCAAGTTCAAGAATTACAAGTCATTGTGCATGACCTCCTTGCGGAAGGTATGACCCGAATCAACAATTTTATTAAAAAGATTTATCTTGTTATTAATTATGAATTTATTATTGAAGGTATGGTCATAAATGAGGCCTTTCAAGTCGCCGCTTTCATTGAGAAGTTACCTCCGTTGTGGAAGGACTTTAAGAACTATCTAAAACACAAGCATAAGGAAATGACACTTGAAGATTTGATTGTTCGTTTGAGGATAGAAAAAGATAACAAAAATGCTGAAAAGAAGTCACGTGGCAACTCGACAATAATAAGGGATAATATTGTTGAGGAGGCGCCACAAAATAAGAAGAGAAAGAAGGCTTCTGGACCAAAGAATTACCCAAGCAAGAAAAAGTTCAAGGGTAATTACCACAACTGTGGAAAGTCTGGGCATAAGGCTGTGGACTGTCGTGCACCAAAGACTGATATACAAAAGAAGAAGAAGAAGAAGAAGAAGAAAAAGAAGAATAAGAAGAAGAAGAAGAAGAAGAAGAAGAAGAAGAATCAAGCTAACATGGTTGAAAATGTTGAAGAAATGGAGGACTTGTGTGTCATATTGTCTGAATGCAACTTGGTAGGAAATCCTAAAGAATGGTGGATTGATTCTAGAGCTACCCGCCATGTTTGTGCTAACAAGGAGTTATTTTCTTCTTATGCCCCCGCAGGACCCCGACGAGACAATTTTCATGGGAATTCGTCTACAACCAAAATTGAAGGAGTTGGCAAGATTGCGTTGAAGATGACGTCGGGAAAAATAGTGACTCTAAACCAAGTCCTCCATGTTCCAGAAATTCGCAAGAATCTTGTGTCTACCTCACTTCTTGTCAAGAATGGATTCAAATGTATTTTTGTTTCTAATAGTGTTGTACTAAGTAAGAATGATGTGTATGTAGGAAAAAGTTACCTGAATGAAGGCCTTTTTAATGTAATAGCAGTTCCTATCAATAAAGTTAATGCTTCTTCTTACTTACTTGAGTCAAACACTTTATGGCATGCACGCCTAGGTCACATCAACTTCAAAGCATTGCAAAAAATGATAAATTTGGAAGTATTGCCAAAATTTGATTGCATTAATTCTAAATGTCAAATATGTGTGGAATCAAAGTATGCTAAGCATCCTTATAAGTCCGTTGAAAGGAATTCAAGTCCTTTAGACTTAATTCACACAGATATTTGCGACATGAAGTCAACACCATCTCGCGGTGGGAAAAAGTATTTCATTACTTTTATTGACGATAGTACGAGATATTGCTATGTTTACTTACTTAATAGTAAAGATGAAGCAATTGATGCTTTCAAGCAATACAAGAGTGAAGTTGAAACACAACTAAACAAAAAGATCAAGATGATAAGAAGTGATAGGGGTGGCGAATATGAATCTCCTTTTGAAGAAATATGTTTGGAAAATGGCATTATTCACCAAACAACTTCCCCTTACTCTCCACAATCTAATGGAATTGCGGAGAGAAAGAATCGAACGTTGAAAGAGATAATGAATGCGCTGTTGATAAATTCTGGTTTACCACAGCACTTGTGGGGGGAAGCTATACTTACAGCTAACCGAATTATTAACCGTGTACCTCATAGTAAAACACAGTCCATTCCTTATGAAAAATGAAAAGGAAGGAACCCCAACTTGAAATACTTCAAAGTGTGGGGGTGTTTAGCTAAGGTACAAGTTCCTAAACCTAAAAGGGTTAAGATAGGTCCAAAAACGGTTGATTGTGTATTTATTGGATATGTAAGCAATAACAAGGCATATCGTTTTCTGGTTCATAAATCGGAAAATCCTAAGATCCACATTAATACGGTAATAGAATCAGATAATGCTGAATTCTTTGAAACTATTTATCCATATAAAAAGGAAAGTGAATTGTCCTACCAAAAGTCAAAACGACCTCGGGAGGAAACAACAGATGGTATGCCTAATGAGGAAAATTCGAGAAGAAGTAAATGTCAAAGAACATCTACTTTATTCGATCCAGATTTGCTGACTTTCCTGCTAGAAAATGAGCCTCGAACCTTCAAGGAAGAAATGTCTTCCTCAGAAGCACAATATTGAAAAGAGGCTGTCAATGGTAAAATAGAATCCATATTGAGCAATCACACTTGGGAATTGGTTGATCTTTCTCCATGTAACAAAACTTTGGGTTCTAAATGGATTTTCAAGAAGAAAATAAAAGATGACGGTACTATTGACAAATACAAGGCAAGACTTGTTGTTAAAGGATTTAGACAGTGAGAAGGTCTTGACTATTTTGACACATACTCGTGGTAATAAGAATTACATCCATTCGGATGCTAATAGTGTTAGCCGCCTTGTATCGTCTTCAAATCCATCAAATGGATGTAAAAATAGCCTTCTTAAATGGTGATCTAGAGGAAGAAATTTACATGAACCAACCTAAAGGATTTGTGGTTCCGGGAAAAGAAAAGAAGGTGTGCCGACTTGTTAAGTCCCTTTATGGACTAAAACAAGCACCCAAGCAATGGCATGAGAAATTTGACCAAACAATGTTGTCAAATGGCTTTAAGATTAATGAATGTGATAAATGTGTTTACATTAAGAATGTTCCAAATCATATAGTCATTGTTTGCTTATATGTTGATGATATGCTAATAATGAGCAAAGACATTGCCGACATTCAAGCTACTAAGCGTATGCTTGCTAGTAAGTTTGATATGAAAGACTTAGGAGTTGCCAATGTAATTCTAGGAATTAAAATCCAAAGGACTCCTCAGGGTCTGGCTTTGTCTCAATAACATTACGTGAAAATGGTACTGGAAAAATTCAAACACTTGGAATTTAGAAGTGTAAGAACTCCAATTGACTTAAACTATTATCTTGTAAAGAATAAAGGTAAAAGCACTTCTCAATTGGATTATGCTCGTTTGTTGGGAAGCTTAATGTATATCATGAACTGTACACGTCCTGATATAGCTTGTGCAATAAGTAAACTTAGTCGATTCACAAGTAATCCAACAAACATCATTGGTTGGCAATGAAACGAGTTATGGGATATTTGGAATATACCCAAGATTACGCTTTGCGCTACAATAGATATCCTCCGGTTATCGAAGGATATAGTGATGCATATTGGATAACCGGCTCAACAAAACAAAGTCCACAAGTGGATATGTTTTTACTGTTGGCGGAGGAGCAGTATCTTGGAAGTCTTCCAAACAGACATGCATCGCTCGCTCTACAATGGAATCAGAGTTTATAGCTTTGGATAAGGCCGGCGAAGAAGCTGAATGGATTCGAAATTTCTTAGAAGACATTCCGTTCTGGCCAAAACCTTTGGCTCCTATATGCATACATTGCTATAGTGTGGCTGCAATATGACGGGTAGGGAGCGTTATGTATAACGGAAAGTCTCGTCATATACGACGAAGACATAAAACCGTTAGACAACTACTCTCTAGTGGAATTATCACTATTGATTATGTAAGATCAAAGGATATTGTGGTGGATCCGCTTACAAAAGGCCTAACTAGAGAGGGAGTTGAGATATCATCTAAAGAAATGGGACTATGGCCGAGGACAAGTCATCATGGCGGTAACTCTACCTAGAATTTTGGATATTCCGAGATCTAGGTTCAAGGAGCTCAAAAATGTTGTGATTGACCGGTTCAACATTGTCAAAGTAAAATCTGTGGTCCCTTCTCGTGATGAAGACAATGTTCAGTAACAAGGATAGAACTTTACACGTTTTTTGATGACTACCTAAGTTTGATGTGGTATTTATCAAATAGTGTCAATCTAAAGGATTACACGTTTAGGAATCACCTATGTAAGTGCGAAGTGGAAGCCGCTTCAATGAGAATTCTGTAAGGCCAATTCTCTACGCACTTATGAAATTAGGCGATGTTCATGGCTGAAACGAACACAACAATGAGAACCAAAAGACAGTTAAGGGTTGGTTGTGCGACATATGGTTGTCTAGGTATACACTAAAGTTCGACGGTTCAAAGATATCAAATCTACCGATTGACCGAGTATATCCGACATATGCTCGCTACGGAAAGTTCAAAGGAAAATCTACTTATCCAGATGCAATTAATCCTTACTTGCAAATCACACAACTTTCATCTATTTTCATTCTTGTTACAGTCAATCCCATTCATACGGGGGATTGTTGGACTTTAAGCCATTGGGCTTTAAAGACTAGAAGTGTGAATTGAGAAATGATGGGAAATAAAATGGTGGGAAATGAAAACTTTGGAAAATTTGAATCAAGTGAGCTTTTTTATTTATGACAAATGAACTTTATCCCTCATTGGTGAGGGAACTCTACACTTGTGTGTATAAATATAGGATCACTTCTTAGAGCTCTTAAAGGAGTTGAAGAGAATGAAGCCTCGCACCGTCGCCGTCGTTCGGCTCGGCTTCGGATGTGGATGACTTTCAAATGATCGATCGATGAGATTAATTTTTTGGATAAAGTTTATTTAATTGATTATTTAAGAATTAACTAAGTGCTAGTCAGATCATTAACGAAATTAACTGGAATGTATAATCCAAAACGCTGAACGCTGCTTTCCCTTCTGTTCACATTATGAACAGACATCACACCTCTTCCGACAATTGCCTATAAATTCCGAGGCATGGCTTCCTTTTCACATACTGAGAAAATATAGAACTTCCTTCTGAAAATCCAGCATTCTACTTCGCAGTTTCTCTTTTAAATTCGTAAGTGTAATTTTGCTCCGTTCTTTGAGTTCGTTGGTATCCTGCAGTTTGTATTGTCACTGTTGCAGGAAGGTTTATTACGTTTCATCCTGGGAGGATTTAATCCATTACCTTGGCAATTTATGAGGAGGTTAAAATTCTTTAAGGACGCACAAGGAAATTGTGGACTCGGAATATTTCTTATCGTTATAATTTTTCCAGTTTCTTCTAATAGTTTTCTAATTTCTATTTTAACACAGCAGCAACGACAAATTGTACATGCTACGGAGTAGCATTATTTTTATATTTTTACAAAAGGAAAAATAAATGTTAGCTATTAGAAATTTTAAGGTGACCATTTGGTTCAAAGGATTAGGTGTGTTTTTCCAATATAGATTTTGGGATTTTTATCTCGTATTGATTAGAGGGATATATTAGCTCAATCCAATATTATTGTTGTACCAAAATCTTAGTATTAATTATTTTATATAGAAGGTGAATTAATTATTCAAATTATAATCCTAATAAAAATCCCAAATTTATAATCCGAACATATCCTAATTTTAAACCAAACGACCCCAAGTATTAGCCACTTTCACTTTACTGACCGGCCTGACTGAATTGTAAATGTTACTTTCGTATGGTAGAAATTGCACGGGGCGTCCTATTTGGTCGCCCTCATTTAATTTATATCCAATTTTTAAAAAAATTTAACTTGTACTCACTTCTTAAATAACTTCAGCTCCCTTTCTCCTCCTCCTTCTCCATCACCAACACAACCTCACCCCCCCAATATAATGAACGTAAAGAGTACAAGGTTTTCACTGGCCCATAGGCTATAGCTACTCAGTAGCATGGATGGAATTATAAAGCCACAAGAAAACTCTAATCTATTCTAGAAGAGATTTGTGGGCACTCCTCATTGCAACAGTCATCTTTTATGATTATGTGTTCCCAACCCTCTGTTAATGTCATGTCAACCAACTGTCATCTTTTAGTCTGTTTCTGTAGTTCTTTAATCCTCGATCTCAAAGGGAGCTAATATCCAAGGATTTACTGTATGTAATACATGTTGCTTAAATGACGTTCATATGATTCTCCGAAGCATGATATTTGACGATCCTAGCACCTTGAATAACTGAAGTCTCCCATTTACAACACAAAAACTTCAGCTCTAGAGCTGAAGTTTTTGTGTTGTAACTGGAAACTTCAGCTCTAGTATGTAATATTAATAGGTGGTAAAAAAACTTCAGCTCTAGAGATGAAGTTTCCCATTTACAACATAAAAACTTCAGCTCTAGAGCTGAACTTCAGGCCCGGCTACTAGAATGTTGAAGTTTTGCGTGATTGTCTTTGCTACTTCAGCCCCGTATGCTGAAGTTATGCGAAAAAGCGGGTACGCTTGCAATTTTTTTTTGCAAAGCGGGCATAGGTTAAAATGTGATACAAAAAACGGGTATAAATGCAAATGCCCCTTTCGTATGGGCACTAACAATTTTGCATACCCTCCCCCACCGCCCACCCCTTCCAACAAAAAAAATAAAGGAATTGGGTAGTATTTCTTTTCATAGAAGACGGTATTGACCCGCCACTAAGAATTTCCTCATACTTATATTATGCCTTCAGAATAATGACCAATGATTAGTTTATATATCTTGACTTTCTATGGTGGCGCAAACAACAAATAATTTATTAAGTAAAGAAAATTTATAATTAATGTCGGACTCTATGAAAATTTGAGATTTTGCAGTTTGCAGTTTGCAGTTTGTTCTCTTTTGAGCATCTTGTTCTATCGTCAATATTTCTATGCTTCACTTATAGCAACTTAACGAATTATATTAGATTTCAGACAACAATTGAGGAAAAAGAAAAGAAAGAAGGAAAAAAAAAAATTAACCCCGCTTCCTTAGTTCAAGCTATGTAAATTGATGTTTTACTAGTAATATTGTATGAGTTCAAATTTGGACGACCACGACCAATGACGAATACGACAAACAACGAGATCTTCGTAGCTCGACATCCTGTGGAGGACGACAGACAAGCGAACATAAACTGTGACTTTTACGGTAATGCAGGCCTAACAGGGGGCATTAGGAATATTCTTTCGAATATGCCCTATGATATGTCTTTTAGAAGGGGTTTGTCCCTTATATATAGCGGGAAAACAACCTTATAAAGAGGATTTTTTTCTCTTTTTTAGCAGAGAACACTCATTGTAATACTTTTCTACTAAAAAGATTGACATTCTTAAAGTTCAATCACTCTATCTCGCAAGATCAAGAAATATTATCCATTGTGTTCATCTTTTATATATTTCGTTCTAGAGTTTATTATACTTAGCTAAGATTTACCGCTTCACTTTCTTTGATTGATTTATTCAAAAAGGTTCCAATATCTTTTGAGTCAAACAGTTTGACACCGTCTGTGGGGATTTCTATAGCTGAGATTTTAGTTTCGTTTAGATCCTTGAAAGGAATAATCACATCTTCTTAGCCTCGCAAAGACCAACAATGGCAGGAAAGGGGGAAGCAAGATTAAAGGCAATAGTAGGTGTCACGAACAACCTTTTGGATTCCATCAACGAAGCCGGCAGGGAAGACAATAAAAACGCAATGCCAAACGCTACACCTGAAGGAGATACCTCGCCCCCCCCCCCTGCACAAAAGCTTGACTGTCTCGCGCGAGAGGGAAACCTCAACATCCGCAGCAGGAGAAGCACCAACGGATGTGAAAAAGCTATTAAAAGAGTGCTTGACAAACACCTTGAGCAACATACTCGACAAACCCGTTCACAGGGATATCGGGGGCACAATACACGCAGAAATCGCAGTTGTCGTCGATGAGCCAGAAACTCCACGCACCGGTAACACTCATATTGTTATTGATGCAGGTAACGATGCACTTGTAGCCATCTTAAAGAAATTGGAAGAAATGGAAATGAGAACAAAATGCTTCGTGATCAGATGAAGGAGCATCGGGAAAGGGTCGATAAAATACCGGGCGCCCCGAAGTTGCTACCAAAACGTGACTGTCGCACCTCCTTTTTTTTCCCGCGCCCGCGGTGCGCGTGGGGAGTTTTCTCCAATTAAAGGACAGTCGAAACGGGATTTGTTTATTTGTTTCAGAGTCGCCACCTGGGAATTTTGAGGCGTCCCAAGTCACCAACTATAATCCCTGAATCGAGGAGAATATGACTCTGTTTATTTTTTCCCGCGAACCAGAAATCCTGAGTAAGGAATTTTGTTAATCCGGAAGAAGGTGTTAGGCATTTCCGAATTCCGTGGTTCTAGCACGGTCGCTTAACTGTTTTTATTATTGGCTTAATCAACTTGATTTTATTAAATATTGATGTTTTCTGATTTTACTACTGCTTATACTTATTACGATTGAAACCTTCTTTGAATCGAATTACGCGTACGTATATTCGTGTTATAAATTAAAAATGCGGAATTGTGTCACGCGTACGTGTACACAATAATTTTTTATAATATATTAAGCAATCATTTCTCCGAGATTGTTTTGAATCAAGAATATTTATTTTTCTTGAATAGTGAACCGTACATCTCGGGTTTTTTATGAAATTGATTTAACGCCTTTAAAAAAATCCTTTTATTAAATATTCGCTAGAAATTGCGCGTACGCATAATCCGAAGTTTTGTTTCTTTAAAAAGTATAATCAGGGTACGCGAACGTATCCCTAATTGCGCAACATATTTGTAATGATATTATGAAATTTTGAAAAAAAATGTTTGTTATATCACGAAAAATCTTGTTTTAAGATATTCTTTAAATTTTTGGAAAATAATCCACAATTTATTAAATATCGACCATTGATTATAATTTCCGAATATAAATCATATTCATTCCAATTATTCAAATTCAAAAGACAGAATAAAAATATGATTAGTACTAACTTTAAAACAAATGTGACATATATAAATATGCCAAAGAATAAATTGCATATGAAACCGAAAATAAATAATTCATAAAGGAAGGAAATATTTTCCGGGAATTTTCATGATTATTTAATGCAAATTCTATTTTTAATTACCATTGATTTAAGAAGTTGCCATTTATGTATATACAAATCAACTTATTCTCATATGCTCGTTTTAATCTTAATAGACCTAATTATTTGGTCACTTTGTTTTATGAAAGTAGATAAGCATCAAATTTATAGAAAAGGCGTTATTATGCAAGTTAATTCAACAAAGTTACCTTACATATAACCTAACTGTTTGGCGTAAATATTCATAACGTTTTAACATCATGATGAGCTATACCAACTTACTTTACTCATATGATTATACCTGTCATCATACCATATAATAACTTATACCAACCTAAACAAAAAAAATCATATTTGTTACAAGATATTCTACTAATGTAACTTCTTAATCATTACATTCAACTAATGGTATTATGGGATGTAATCAATGGCCCATTTTTATGCCTCACTCCCTGTTTTGACAATTCACATATATCTATACCAATGAGATTTCGGAATAGCTAACATTATTACAAAACTTTATATGAATTTCAAAATAAGACAATTTAACTCATAGCTATCAAATTGAATTCACTATTAGTTAACTAACATAAAAATGAAATTAGAACTAATGAACTTGGACAATTGGAAAATAACATTTCAATTCAAGCTTCATTGACGGGTCATGCTGAAATCTCTTTCCGACTTAAAATTTAAAAGACATATGCCTGAAAATGGAGGTAGAAGAAGTAAGTTTCAGCAGTTACAGCAGTAACAAATTCAGTAGAATATACTGATAACACGGTAAATCTGATCAAGAATAGGATTCGAAGAGCCCAGATGCACAGTAAGATACTTTGAAAGACACTTCAGATTTTAACTGAACAGTGGAATCACATAAAGTTGAACAGATTCAACAAAAGAACATCATTTCAGATTTCAGTTTTTTTTTTCTTTCTTCAGTTTCAAATTCAGTTTGTTTCTGATTTTCTGTTTCTGCTGCTGTATCTGTATGTGAGTGTGTATGTGAATGTTCTATTTTCTGTTTCCTTCCTTTAAAATCTCAGCCCTCAAAATCTCTTAAAAAATTCTCTCTTAAAAAATTTCTCTGTCTGTTAAAAAAGCTCTTTGAAAATTCTGTTTCTCTCCCTTAAAATTCTGTCTTTCTTACTCAAAAATTCTATTTTTTCTCTCTTAAAAATTCTGTTTTCTCACTCAAAAATTCTGTCCTTTAACTGTCTGTCCAGCTCCTGTATTTATACAGGGCTGGTCCTAGGCAATTTAAGTGCTTCTTGGACCCCCTTCTTCTTTTTAAAAACAGAAAAACCCATTATGTAAAACCTTTTCCCTGATTTTCAGCAGCCCATTATCCCTTGTTCCCCATTAGTATTATTAACTAATAGCAACTAACATTACATTATAATATACTAGTACTAACACCCTGTTTTTTACTGCTCATTCCCAGAAATGCCCCTGAAATCCTAATGTTATTACTGAAAACAAAATCAGAACCTACAGCAAAACAGATTCTAAAATCTGTACAAACTTAGTTATCTCCTGATTTACAGCTATAACCAATCCTATTAACTTCCTAACACAATTGCATTTGACCAACTTTTGCAAACTTGAATTCAAACTGGATATTTCAGCAATATTATACTGAATTCAGAACTAACAACATATTACTGCAATTATCAAACCAATTCAGACTGGACTTAATACTGAACTAGAATCAAACACACACAGGATCATTGTCAATACTGACAATGTCCTGAAACTTTAATGTTCAGACAATAACATATACAACATACATTTGAATTCACTGATTCACAGACAATCATGACTTAATTGACGAGCATTAATCAATTGACTATTTACAACATTTGTCAATAATTAGTCTAAAATAATAGAAGCAGACTGTTTTAGTCAACATTTTCAGAAATGAAAAAATTCGTAATATAATTAATCGACGAACTTAATCGAGTCGATTACACACATTGTAAATAACCATAACCAACAGAAACAATTCACATTCGGATTAAATAGACAGAAATGACAGAATTGATCAAAACAAATATGAAAAATTAACAAGCTATTAATACGGACAACAATACACATAGAATACACAAAATAAATAGAAAAATACCTCTGAACTTTAATCAGACTCGATCCCAACTCAGCTTCGGATTTTTGTTTGAAATCAAACAGACCTTAGTCGAAGTATTTTCCACTGAAAATACTTCGACTAAGGTCGATTAAACCTCAATCTTTTACTTGAAATCGGAAAAATTCCAAGATTGGAAATTTTTAAGGTTTCAGGTTCTTGGATCTTAAATCCGAACATTTCTAGGCAGATTTGCAGGGAACCAAACATGATACGAGGGTGTGGGTAGCCTAGGGGTTATTTGGTGTTAGTTTGAAACGGATCTGAGTCTGTTTTTGTTTGGTCCGAATCTTCAAAAGAAGATTCGAGGAGTTCCGAACTGATTCTATCCAAACAAATGATAGATCCATATTCAAGGTGACTAGGTGGAGCTGTGGTGTCGATTTGGGACTGTTAGGTCTAGATCTGAACTTGGCTCGAATCTTCAAATGAAGATTCGAGAATCTCTAGGGAGATTCGAACCAAGCTGGTAACATATTCGGATAGAGGGTGTTCATGGGGTCCTAGGGTGTTAAGTTGGTGACCGACGGCGTTGATGCCGCCGGGTTTTAGGCGGTGGAATCCTAGGGCGACTAGGGTTAAGAGTGGGGGTTTGGGACGATGATGAACAGGAGCGGAGAGGGGGGGTGTTTAGTTAGGGGGCCGGGTAAAGGGTTACGGGTTTATATAGGGGAATGGTGGGTGGATATGGACCGTTGGATTAGGAAGGATGGATGGCTGAGATTAATTCATTAAATCAAACGACGTCGTTTGGTTTAAAGTTGGGGTCGGACTGAATCGGGTTAATGGATCGGGTAACGGGTTACGGGTAAGGGTAATGTATCTTGTCCGTTGATTGGATTTGATCGAACGGTTTCTTGATGAGAGGTGACCAAACGACGTCGTTTGGTCTTAGCTTGGGACTGGACCGGACAGGTTGTTTGGATTGGGCTGAGGAAGTGTAATTTGTTTTGGGCCTGGATTTAAATCCAGGTCCAATTTTTATTTCCTTTTTCAATTTTTTTTCTAATTTTATTAGTAAATAAAAAAATCCTAATAAAATTATAAACAATTTTTTAACCTTACACAAAAAATATTAATTACTCTATAATAATTATTTAACACATAGAAAAAACATCAATCACACAGTGAAACATTTAAAATAGAACTAATGCATATTTTTGTGTTTTTTTTTATTTAAATTATCTCTTAAATGCATAATTAAATCCTATATGCATGCAACATGTATTTTATTTTAATTTTGTTTAATTATAACAAAGCAAACATTTTACGGGCATAAACAAATATTTAACACCACGCAAATTCAGAAATTACACAGTACAAGAAATTTATTTTGATTTATTTTGGAGTAATTTTTCGTAAGGCAAAAATCACGTGCTCACAGCTGCCCCTCTTTGTGCGGAAACTCGAAGAGTTTTCGTACAAAGATAAAGTGAGCGGACACGAGCGATTTTTGCCCGTTCGAATACTCCGTGGGAAGCATTTTTAGAAAGATTTGACCGAACCTCTGCTTCAAAGGTTTCCTACATATCCTTGGCTATAAAGGAATCAGGTCAGTGTAGTTCGGGAATTTTTGGGTAGCTGGGACTACCGTGGGACTGTGATGTTACTGCTGCTTCGTGCTGTTTTTTACTGCTTGCTGACCTCCTTATTACACCTTACTTTAAAGGAAATACAAAATTAAACTAGACTATGGTACATGAATTATAAAATCTTATCTAGATCATGCCCTTGCGTTTCTTGTTGTCTTGATATCTTGGTGAATCTTGGGCATTTGGCTTATTCCGTATTCCTCTTGGAACTCTTGTTGTTTCTTGCTGGGGATTCTGTTGGATTCCTCTGCTTTATTGATTCTAAGTGTGCTCCTTTCTCACGTGAGTGGGCTTTTGGTTTCAACACTTCAATTGCATTCCCTCGTTCTTCAGGTGGGTGCCTCGACTGCTTTTCTTTCTTCCTTCATCCTCGTTCTCCAGGTGGATGCCTGACTTCTTCTTTTCTCATCCTCATTCTCCAGGTGGACGCCTGACTTCTTTAATTTTTATCCTCATTCTCCAGGTGGACGCCTGATTTCTTCAATTCTTTGTCCTCATTCTCCAGGTGGACGCCTGATTTCTTCAATTCTTTGTCCTCATTCTCCAGGTGGACGCCTGACTTCTTCTTTTCTCATCCTCATTCTCCAGGTGGACGCCTGACTTCTTCTTTTCTCATCCTCATTTTCCAGGTGGACGCCTGATTTCTTTAATTCTTTGTCCTCATTCTCCAGGTGGACGCCTGACTTCTTCTTTTCTCATCCTCATTCTCCAGGTGGACGCCTGACTTCTTCAATTCTTCATCCTCGTTCTCCAGGTGGACGCCTGATTTCTTCAATTCTTTGTCCTCATTCTCCAGGTGGACGCCTGACTTCTTCTTTTCTCATCCTCATTCTCCAGGTGGACGCCTGACTTCTTCAATTCTTCATCCTCGTTCTCCAGGTGGACGCCTGATTTCTTCAATTCTTTGTCCTCATTCTCCAGGTGGACGCCTGACTTCTTCTTTTCTCATCCTCATTCTCCAGGTGGACGCCTGACTTCTTCTTTTCTCATCCTCATTTTCCAGGTGGATGCCTGATTTCTTTAATTCTTTGTCCTCATTCTCCAGGTGGACGCCTGATTTCTCTAATCATGTATTTCCTGACACAAATATTGTATTTGCCTCTGTTTTAAATCAAAGAAAACTTCGTTAGTTTAAAGCAGGGTGACTGGCTGTGGTATTCTTGCCGATGGTGATGTTTCTCTTCGTCTCTCTTTATTGCCTTGGAATGATTGAAAAGACTGTTTTGTCTTTGTAATTGATCCTTGACTATAGGATTTCCTTCTGTATGTTTTCCTTTAAAACCTTTTAACTGTAATCAAATGCCTCTTCTGACTTTGCTGATCCACTTTTGATTTCCTCTTTCTTACACCCATATTTTATCTCCCACCTTTCGGTGGCCGTATTTTGTAGCCTTGGATCTTGGTAGTATACCTTGACATTTTTTCTTATTTGTTTAGAATAAAATTTATCTCAAAGCTTGGAGAAAGTAATATTATTAGTAGCGAAATACGCTGATTTCGACAATTATAGAATGAAAAGAAAAATCCAATTTTTGGATGACTGTTGGAAAAGGAATAAAGGACTTATCTGATTGGAATTACTGGCACCAATGATCAGGGTATGCATTTCGGATTAATCAACCCAGTCTTTCAATCAATCTCCTTTCAATTGTCTCAAGGAGTTTTCATTGATCAATTTTCCTCATTTTTCACTTCTTCACTTCCCTTTCGCCTTATGGTGCCTGCGAAGGTTTTCACCAATAAGACTCTCTCATTTTACTTTTCTCTCAACTCCCGTCGCCTTATGGTGCCCGTGTGGGTTTTCACCTATAAGACTCTCTCATTTTTACTTTCTTTCCTTGTTTGTACCACTTCATTTACTTGCATCAGCATTTTTCTAAGATTGATCGAAAGGTCTTTTTGGTATAAGGTTAGGAATGGAAAAGGTATTAAAAGCTAAATAGTTGTGGTATGGGTTTAAAATTACAACTCTTGGAATCTTTTCTTATTTCCAATACAATTCCTGCCCCAGTTTCTTGATTGGGGTCTCTTGATATTTCTTTTCCGTGCACATTGTGCATGTTGTGCACCCTATGACCGAGCCGTGAGGTGCCTACGTATCCTTCTTTGAGGGATCAGGTCAAACGTAGTTCACTCCATAATAGTGAAGATTTTTTTTTATTTTTTTATTTTATTGATTCCAAGAGAGGTTAGGAAAGAAACAAGTATGGCTCAAAGGGGAAGCAAATGGTATAGTGTTTGGACAGCAGAATAAATTGCCTTTGTCATTTCAATCTTTGAAATAGTGCTAAATACAAACATTCAAAAGTTATGCATAATATCTCTTTACCGCGTCAGAATTGATCGCCATATCTATGCATTTGCCTTCAATATCTGTTAAACATAGTGCACCATTCGATAATACTCTGGTCACAATGAATGGTCCTTGCCAATTCGGAGCAAATTTGCCTTTTGCTTCAACCTGATGTGGAAGAATGCGTTTCAGCACATGCTGACCTACTTCGAACTTCCGGGGACGCACCTTTTTGTTGTATGCTCTTTCTATTCTTCTTTGATATAATTGACCATGGCATACTGCGGTCAATCGTTTTTCATCAATCAAATTTAACTGTTCTAGACGGGTTTTGACCCATTCATCATCATCAATCTTTGCTTCGGCAATGATCCGAAGGGAAGGAATCTCAATTTCTGCAGGAATTACTGCTTCGGTGCCGTATACCAACAAATAAGGAGTTGCTCCTACTGAAGTGCGAACAGTAGTGCGGTATCCCAATAATGCAAAGGGTAATTTTTCATGCCATTGTTTTGAACCTTCTACCATTTTCCGCAGTATCTTCTTTATGTTTTTGTTGGCTGCTTCTACTGCTCCATTCGCCTTGGGCCGATATGGGGTAGAGTTACGATGTGTAATCTTAAACTGTTGACATACTTCTTTCATTAAGTTGCTGTTAAGATTAGCACCGTTATCCGTGATGATCACCTTCGGGATTCCGAATCGACATATGATATTTGAGTGGACAAAATCGACCACAGCTTTCTTGGTCACTGATTTGAATGTCTTGGCCTCAACCCATTTGGTAAAATAATCAATAGCTACCAGAATGAATCTGTGTCCATTGGATGCTGCCGGTTCAATTGGTCCGATCACATCCATGCCCCAAGCAACGAAAGGCCATGGTGCCGACATTGTGTGCAACTCGGATGGTGGAGAATGAATCAAATCTCCGTGTATTTGGCATTGATGACATTTGCGTACAAAACTGATACAATCTCTCTCCATGGTAAGCCAATAGTAACCAGCCCGTAGGATCTTCTTTGCCAACACATATCCACTCATGTGGGGTCCGCAAACTCCTGAATGTATTTCAGCCATGACAGTTGTAGCTTGTCTGGCATCTATGCATCTTAATAATCCAAGATCTGGTGTTCTTTTATACAAAACTCCTCCGCTTAAGAAGAATCCATTTGCTAATCGCCTGATGGTCCTCTTTTGATCTCCTGTGGCTTGTGCGGGATATATGCTCATCCTGATATATTCCTTGATGTCGTGGAACCATGGTTCTCCATCAAATTCTTCTTCAACCATATTGCAATAAGCGTGCTGATTGTGGATTTGAATATGTATTGGATCCACATAAGCTTTGTCTGGATGGTGCAACATTGATGCTAGAGTAGCCAATGCATCAGCAACTTCATTATGGATTCTTGGAATATGTTGGAATTCCACTGATTGAAACCGCTGACAAAGATCATGTAGACATTGTCGGTATGGTATGAGCTTCAAATCTCGGGTTTCCCATTCTCCTTGAATTTGATGTACCAAAAGATCTGAATCTCCCATGACTAAGATTTCTCGGATACCCATGTCTGCAGCTAGCCTTAACCCCAAAATGCAAGCTTCATATTCAGCCATATTATTGGTGCAATAAAATCGCAATTGAGCCGTAACAGGATAGTGATGCCCTGTTTCAGAAATGATTACAGCTCCTATTCCTACTCCTTTCATGTTGGCGGCTCCATCAAAGAAAAGTTTCCAGCCAGGTTTTTCGATTTGTTCCACCTCGTCGATATGCATTGTTTCTTCATCAGGAAAATAAGTCTTCAACGGCTCATATTCCTCATCGACCGGGTTTTCGGCTAAATGATCGGCCAGTGCTTGAGCCTTCATTGCAGTCCGAGTCACATAGACGATGTCGAATTCCGTGAGCAATATCTGCCACTTTGCAAGTCTTCCCGTTGGCATAGGCTTTTGAAAAATGTATTTCAAGGGATCCAAACGAGAAATGAGGTAAGTAGTGTAGGATGACAAATAGTGTTTCAATTTTTGAGCTACCCATGTTAGGGCGCAACATGTCTTTTCCAGATGAGTATACTTAACCTCATAAGCTGTGAACTTCTTGCTAAGGTAGTAGATGGCCTGTTCTTTTCTGCCAGTGAGGTCATGCTGCCCCAATACACAACCAAATGAATTTTCCAAAACCGTCAAGTAAAGAATCAAAGGTCTTCCTGGCTCTGGCGGGACCAACACGGGTGGGTTTGATAAGTACCCTTTTATTTTATCGAACGCTTCCTGACACTCATCGGTCCATTTGATTGCAGCATCCTTTTTTAACAATTTGAAAATTGGCTCGCAGGTTGTTGTGAGCTGAGCAATAAACCTACTGATATAATTTAACCTTCCCAACAAACTCATTACTTCAGTTTTGTTTCTTGGGGGTGGCAGTTCTTGGATGGCTTTGATCTTTGATGGGTCTAGCTCGATGCCTCGTCGACTGACTATGAATCCCAGCAATTTTCCAGATGGAACTCCGAATGCGCACTTGGCAGGGTTAAGCTTGAGGTTGTACCTGCGAAGTCTTAAGAAGAACTTCCTCAAATCCCCAACGTGGTTGGTCTGATGCTTTGATTTTATGATTACATCATCCACGTATACCTCAATTTCCTTGTGTATCATATCATGAAACACTGTGGTCATTGCTCTCATATAGGTTGCTCCGGCGTTCTTCAAACCGAATGGCATTACCCTGTAGCAATAAGTTCCCCATGGTGTGATGAATGCCGTCTTTTCTGCATCTTCTTCATCCATTAGAATTTGATGATATCCGGCATAACAGTCCACGAAAGATCCTATATCATGCTTGGCACAATTGTCGATCAAGATATGGATATTGGGTAATGGGAAATTATCCTTTGGACTTGCTTTGTTGAGATTGCGATAGTCGACGCATACTCTAATTTTGCCGTCTTTCTTTGGCACAGGAACGATATTAGCTAACCAAACAGGATATCGAGTGACTCGAATGACCTTTGCTTCCAATTGTTTGGTGATTTCTTCTTTAATTCTCACACTCATATCAGGCTTGAATTTTCTCAACCTCTGCTTGACAGGAGGCACTGTTGGATCGGTGGGTAATTTGTGGACCACTAAATCAGTGCTCAAGCCCGGCATGTCGTCATACGACCATGCAAAAATATCTTTGAATTCTATGAGTGCTTTAATTAACTCCTCTCGGATTTTTGGCTCGAGATGGACACTTATTTTAGTTTCTCGGACATTACTCGTGTCCCCTATATTGACATCCTCGGTATCATTCAAGTTAGGTTTGATTTTTTCCTCAAAGTGAATTAACTCTTTACTAATCTCTTCAAAAACCTCATCTTCATCATATTCTGATTCATAATCACAATATGTTTCTTGAATTAATATTTCGGAATCAGATTGATTTTTAAGACTGGGCTGAAGATTCCTCATGCATGCCATATCACTAGAGCCAGCATAAAAAGAACTGTACAAAAAAGAAGAAAAAGAAAAGAAAGCTATTAGGAATGATAATAAAAAGGAAACTGCTTTTTATTGGATAATGAAAAATAACAAGGTTTTGCACGCTTCAAACCAACTGTAAGATAAATTTTGGGATTACAACCTTGAAATATCCCAAACAAACTGAAAAAAAATCAAAATAAACTACCAAGACTCCTTTCGAATTGGGAGAGGAGTGGCTTTCCAATTATTGAGCTTTGTTTTTGGTCCAACGAATTGAACTTCTGCGTTGCTACACCCTTCTCCGTCTTCCAGCATATTTACATCACTAAACAATTTCTCGAACCTTTCAATTAATTCCTCCTCAGGATTGACCTGGGATTTAGGAATTGTTGTTATCGGGCGATTTTTAGCACCGGTCTTGACAAAAGACTTCAACAGCTGTGGTACTGGTTTTGGAAGAACCCATGCTTGGTGTTTCAACTTCCTGGCTCTCATCACGTCATTGGCGGTTGGTGTGAATCCTAAACCGAATGTTCCCCAGTTCTCGGGGAGAGATACTGGTTGTACAATTCCTTGCAAAGATAAGCCCAGACCTTTGCCGGGTATAAAGCCATTCTTCAGCATTTCATAAGCTACCATGACTGATGTAGAGGATACCTTTGGATTCGCAAGGTATTTTCCTTCTGGAATTTTCTCTACCGACACTGTGTCTGACACTTGGTATACCCATGGTCCTTGGTCAATTTCTGCTCCCTCGACTGGTACAATGGTGCTGTTGTGAGCATTTAAATTTTCTTCTCCATGCACGACTATTTCTTGATGGTCCCATTCAAACTTGACAACCTGATGTAATGTTGACGGGACTGCTTTAGCAGCATGGATCCATGGTCGACCCAACAACAAGTTGTAAGAAACAGTCATGTCCAAAACTTGGAATTCCATTGTGAATTCAACTGGCCCTATAGTTAGTTCCAACACTATGTCGCCAAATGAATCTCTACTTCCACCGTCAAATCCTCGTACGCAGATACTGTTCTTTTGAATCCTCTCCTCTTTAATTTTTAATTTGTTTAAAGTGGAGAGAGGGCATATGTTTGCACTGGACCCATTGTCGACCAATACCCGGGTTACTACGGAGTTTTCACATTTCACGGTGAGGTAAAGAGCTCTGTTGTGCTCGGTACCTTCCACAGGTAATTCATCATCAGCAAATGTAATCCTGTTCGTCTCAAAGATTCTGTTGGCTATTTTGCCCAAATGATTTACAGAGATCTTTTCAGGAACATGAGCTTCATTCAGGATTTTCATCAATGCCAGACGGTGTTCCTCTGAATGGATCAGTAATGATAACAATGAAATTTGAGCGGGGGTCTTCTTTAATTGATCCACAACAGAATAATCATGGAGCTTCATTTTTCTTAAAAACTCCTCCGCCTCTTCTTCCGTCACAGCTTTCTTCGTGGGCATTGGATTGTTTTTAGTTTTTCTCAACTCTTCGGGAGTAAAACATCTTCCCGATCGAGTCAAGCCTTGTACCTCACACACTTCTTCCTTGATTTCTTTGCCTTTGTACATTACGGTCACCCGTTCATAATTCCATGGGATGGCTTTGTTGTTGATGATTGGCAGCTGAATTACAGGTGCAATAATAACCCGATCTGTACGTGCTCCTTCCACAATTACGACGGGTTTGTTAGCAACCCCTGGTACTATCACCTTTGTCCTCTCTTGTTTTGCGGCAACTTTGTTCGATGATCCCTCATCGACTATCATAGACGGTTCACCACCATTCTTGTTATGCTTAGACACCGGCTTCTCCTCCATTAACTGCTTATCTGGCTTGGTTTCATGAGACTTGATCATCATGACAGTTTGTGACGGCTTCTTTGTCTCCCCATCAGCTTGTATGATTTCTATCATATTAGCCTCTTGATGGGCTGGCATTGGATTTCTATTGATATTTGGAGCTTCGGGGGTTTGAACCTCGATTTTATTAGTATCAATCAGCTCTTGTATTGCATTTTTCAAATGCCAACATTTCTCTGTATCATGGCCTGGTGTACCGGAGCAATATTCACAGCTAATGGTGTAATCCAGATTCTTTGGTGGAGGATTGGGTAGCTTGGATTGTATTGGTCTCAACATGTCTAACTGTCTCAGCCTGTGGAACAGACTAGTGTAAGACTCTCCCAATGGAGTGTAAGTTTTCTTTTTCTGTTCCCTTTCTCCCCTGAATGCTGGTCTAGGCCTGAAACCTGGTCCGGGATAAGCTCGGGGGTAGGTATTTGGTGTGACAGGAGCACGCCAATTGGTGTGAACAGGTGGCTGATTGTATGCTTGAGCGTGGTTAATGGCGAAATGAGGCTCTGAAGGGTGATAGTAATGTTGGGATGAATCATGGTGGTAAGCTGATTGGCGAGGTCGTTGCTGATTATAGTAAAGCGGTGAACCCCTGGGTCCTGGCCAAATTCCTGAATCAACTACGGTTGCTTCCTCCCTCTTCTTTCTTCCGATTCCTCCTACCCCGCCTTGAATAGCTTGAGTAGTTGCTTTAATTGCTGAATAGCTCATGATTTTGTTTGTCTTGAGGCCTTCTTCTACCATACCTCCCATCTTCACTACCTCGTTGAATGATTTTCCAACCGCTGAAACCAAGTGGGCGTAGTAAGTTGGTTCCAAGGCTTGGAGGAAGTAGTCTACCATTTCGCTCTCCTTCATAGGAGGATCCACTCTTGCCGCCTGTTCTCTCCACCGAAAACCATACTCTCTGAAACTTTCATTGTGTTTCTTCTCAAATTTGGTCAAAGATAATCGATCTGGGATGATTTCCAGATTGTATTGGAAATGGTATGCGAATGCCTGTGCCAGGTCATCCCAGGTGTACCATCTTCCATGGTCTTGGCGTGTATACCACTCCAAAGCTGATCCGCTTAGACTTTGACTGAAGTAAGCCATCAATAATTCATCCTTTCCCCCAGCTCCTCGCATCTTGCTACAGAAACCCCTTAGGTGGGCTACTGGGTCGCCGTGCCCGCTGTATAGGTCAAATTTGGGCATCTTGAAGCCAAATGGCAATTGTACATTAGGGAATAAGCATAAATCTTTGTAGGCTACACTGACTTGCCCACCTAATCCTCGCATGTCTCGGAACGACTGTTCTAGACTTTTGACCTTCCTGAACATCTCTTCTTGTTCAGCATTTTTGGCTGGCTTGTTAATTTCGGTTGGGAGATCAAACTGAGGAGCAGGTGAATTGATTTCGGAGGCTTTGAAGGTGGGCTCCGGGGGTAATATTGGTTGTCTTGGGCCTGAAATGTAGGCTCACTAGGAGATTTGTGAAATGTAGCAGGGGGAGGTGCTACAAAAACAGGAGTCATAGGTGGAGGAAGGTACGGAACTGGTTTTGGAGGTGGAGACTGTGGTGTCTGAGAGGTGGTGCCTCGGTAGTGCTGATAAATGGGGAAACTTGGGGATAATTCAGTGGTGATATTATCCTGAGTTTGGATTATTGATGGAGCAGGGTTATTTGGGTAAGATGGGGGCAACTGTCCTGTAGACCAAGCTTGATACATTTCTGCCATTTGCTGCTTGAGCTTAAGCATTTCTTCTTTCATTTTCCCGACATCCATCTCTTCTATCTCCATACTTGTGTCAACATCTGGGATAGACATACTTTCGGGTATTGGTCCTTTTGATCTTGTGTGATAGTGATAATATGCCAGTATACTCTTTAGAGAAACTAACTGGTTGAATTCTGAAAATGGACAAACTTGTTAGTTTCGAGAGTTTAACACATATATAATCACACGTTGAGATGCAATGCTCCTAGACAAATAATCCCTTTCTATTATGCATTCGCTCGGTTGCTTGTATCGTCCCAGCTTTTGAAATTTTTTATTGTTATTCACTTTTATTTATTACAGATATCTTTATCGTGGTGGTCGACTCTTAGAGATTGCCTATGTATTATGTCAAACATGAATCAGACCTTGCGTAGTTCGGACCAAAGTCAATCATGTTTATTTATTACACAAAGATGGAATTACATTCGAAAACTTTAAGAAAATAGCTTGAAACACACACACTTAAATCAGAATAAAAGATACAATTCATAACATCTCACAAAATGCCCCACTTTCCACTTTTGTTCTCTAATATTGGATTATCTGCTCAATGTGGGGCTTGACCTGGATGGCCTCCCAGCGTACGATACATCCTTTCCAACTCTATTGCTAGATGACGAGCAAAAGTGGGCGCATGCTCTGTAAACCTTTCATAATCCATTCCTTGGCAGTTTACATAACTTTGAGATGTGAAGACTGCCAAGTCGTGGACTTGTGCCCTGAAACCTTGGAGACGTTGGTCTTGGTCTTGCAATTGCTGCTGACGAGTGGTGGCTATGTCTCTGACACGGTTTTCACGATCTAAAGCTGATTCTAATAGAGCTCGGAGTCTGGCCTGCTCTAATCTTGCTTGTGATCTTTCCCTGTCGAGGTCTGCTTGTTGGTATTCTCTGTTGCATCTTCTTGCCTCTTCTAGTTGTGCACGAAGCTGGTCTTCTGATCGCATCCAATAGTCTTTTTCCTTCTTGAATTGAGCCTTGTCTTTTTCGGATTGCCTATCCTGGCGTTCCTTGTTAGATCTGGCTTCTTCATTTAATTGTTGGATCCTTTCTTTTGCTTTGCTCAATGCCCTTTCGTTTTCTGCAAGAATGGAGTCAAAATCTTGCATTTTTTCGAAGAGATTGGCGATGGTTTTTTGATCTTTCCAGCTTCTCTTTGGCGTTTCAGAGACTCTTTTCATTTTTTGGAATCTAGCATGAAGATTTTCATTCTCACAAGCTAGACTCTTTTTCTCGCCTTTGGCTTCTTGTTCTTGCAAATCTTTCTCCAAACTGAGGCTTCTTAGATTTTCTTTTAGGGCATGGATAGTGGCTTTGTACCCTTTTTCTTTTTCTCCCCAGATTAACCGCTCTTGGATTTTATCATTGAAATTTTGAACATGGGGTCTTTTTGTTGGCCTTTTTAGCTCAGGTTCCGGTGCATCATCCACGCGGGACCGCTTTTCGAACCACCTTGCATATCCAGGATTTATCTCACCCTTGGTAGCGTCTAGGACTTGAGTATCACTTTTCAAGTATCGGCACCCATTCCACATCTGCTGAAGTAGAGCTTCGGGAATAGTGGCTTCTGGGTGTAATTCGATTACTTGCATACTCAAATCTTCCTCATCAGGAACTATTTGATATCTCCCTAGTTGCCTTAGGACTCTTAGTGGTGCATATGGCTGAATGCTTCTCAATCCCAATAGTAGTAGATAACTATTTGAGGTTGACATATGTATTACTTCTCTCATCGGGAGCCATCCCAGAGTCCATTCAATTTGATTTGCCGTTAAAGCCTTTAGATGAGATACCCATGCTTCTATCCCTTCTGGAGCTTGGTAATTTTTTGTTCTTTCCTCATAGCTCTCGATGCAATTAGCTCTGTTCGACCCATACTGTATGATCTTGGGTTGTTGTTGGAGATGTTCAATCACCCACATTTGCAACAAAATTTTGCATCCTTCGAAAACCTTCGCCCCTGATTTGCATAAAGTCAAAGCCCGATAAATATCTGACAGAATGATGGGGACAAGGGTGTGATTTTCTTTAGTGGTGAGGATTTGCACAATTTTTGCGGTGCGAATATCAATTGTTCGCTCTTTATTTGGGAAGACCATGACTCCTAGAAAAGCCACCATGAAAGCAAATCGTCGGTGTATCTGCCAAGTGTCTTTGTTTTGCTTATTAGTAAGGCCTTTCTCATGAATTTCGAACCCATCTGACTTTCCAAATCTGGAATACAAAAAGTTGAAGGAACAACATCCATTGATGACATTGCTTTTCCTAATTTGACTGCTGATGTTCAGAAGACCGAAGAATCGATGTATTGAAGGAGCCTTTGTGAATATCAAGCTTTGATTTCTTAAACTTCCGTCAAAACCAACATAGCCAGCTACCTCCTCTAATGTAGGAGTAAGCTCAAAGTTAGAGAAACGAAAAACATTGTGTACCGGGTCCCAGAAAGTTACTAATGCCGTAATCAGATCATCCCGAGGCTTAACTTTCATAATGTCCGTGAGATTTCCCAAATGCTTGACGACCCATTTTTGACCGTCTTCGCCTAAATCATACCACCACATTTGAAGCTGACATAAAAATTCCTCCGTACTTGTGGATGAGGGGCTTTGTGTAGTGCTCATTTTGTATCTGAAATTTAATTTTAATAATGTCAAAATTTATACTAAAATCATTTTCGAAATTTTTTTCTTTTATTTTTAAAAAAATTAAAACTATATTTTTTCGAAAATTTTAAGGCAACCCATTTTATTCCTTGCTTCTTACCATGATTTTATTTAAGCTGGTCAACAAGCATGTTCGAGGCAAATGAATGCACAAGTAGCAAGTAGGATGCATCATGATGGTCTTTTAATTTTTGGGTTCACCTGTCCTAGACAGACCCAACCCCTGTGTTGAGTCTCCAAGGGCAAATGCATATGATGCAAATATTCGTTCCTACTAGGGATCCGGTACATGGCTGAGTTATTCTAAGTGTAAAACCTTAGGTTGATTGTTCTAAACCTGGCTTACCCAAACGGACAGTTTGAGCCGAAGCGGGGGCAACGTACCGGGAGCACGAAAGTCTGCCCGGCCTAGTTACTTGTCCCAACTCCGTCTTATTTGGTATGACTTTAACAGAAAGGTGGGTCACGCGCACGTGTACACCATAAATTCAGAAGACTCAGAAAGAAGGGGGTTTCGTAGCAGTTGTATATATTCACAATTCAAATAATATTAAAGCGGTAAAAAAAAACATTTAGCATATTAGCATATAAACAGTTGAAAATTATATAGTAAGTAAAGCCAATAAAAACAGATATTTTAAGCTCGAATTCTTTAAACCCTGAACCTATGGTTCTGGGTTAAAATAACATGATTATCCCCAGCAGAGTCGCCAGAGCTGTCGCACCTCCTTTTTTTCCCGCGCCCGCGGGGCGCGTGGGGAGTTTTCTCCAATTAAAGGACAGTCGAAACGGGATTTGTTTATTTGTTTCAGAGTCGCCACCTGGGAATTTTGAGGCGTCCCAAGTCACCAATTATAATCCCTGAATCGAGGAGAATATGACTCTGTTTATTTTTTTCCGCGAACCAGAAATCCTGAGTAAGGAATTCTGTTAATCCGGAAGAAGGTGTTAGGCATTTCCGAATTCCGTGGTTCTAGCACGGTCGCTTAACTGTTTTTATTATTGGCTTAATCAACTTGATTTTATTAAATATTGATGTTTTCTGATTTTACTACTGCTTATACTTATTACGATTGAAACCTTCTTTGAATCGAATTACGCGTACGTATATTCGTGTTATAAATTAAAAATGCGGAATTGTGTCACGCGTACGTGTACACAATAATTTTTTATAATATATTAAGCAATCATTTCTCCGAGATTGTTTTGAATCAAGAATATTTATTTTTCTTGAATAGTGAACCGTACATCTCGGGTTTTTTATGAAATTGATTTAACGCCTTTAGAAAAATCCTTTTATTAAATATTCGCTAGAAATTGCGCGTACGCATAATCCGAAGTTTTGTTTCTTTAAAAAGTATAATCAGGGTACGCGAACGTATCCCTAATTGCGCAACATATTTGTAATGATATTATGAAATTTTGAAAAAAAATGTTTGTTATATCACGAAAAATCTTGTTTTAAGATATTCTTTAAATTTTTGGAAAATAATCCACAATTTATTAAATATCGACCATTGATTATAATTTCCGAATATAAATCATATTCATTCCAATTATTCAAATTCAAAAGACAGAATAAAAATATGATTAGTACTAACTTTAAAACAAATGTGACATATATAAATATGCCAAAGAATAAATTGCATATGAAACCGAAAATAAATAATTCATAAAGGAAGGAAATATTTTCCGGGAATTTTCATGATTATTTAATGCAAATTCTATTTTTAATTACCATTGATTTAAGAAGTTGCCATTTATGTATATACAAATCAACTTATTCTCATATGCTCGTTTTAATCTTAATAGACCTAATTATTTGGTCACTTTGTTTTATGAAAGTAGATAAGCATCAAATTTATAGAAAAGGCGTTATTATGCAAGTTAATTCAACAAAGTTACCTTACATATAACCTAACTGTTTGGCGTAAATATTCATAACGTTTTAACATCATGATGAGCTATACCAACTTACTTTACTCATATGATTATACCTGTCATCATACCATATAATAACTTATACCAACCTAAACAAAAAAAATCATATTTGTTACAAGATATTCTACTAATGTAACTTCTTAATCATTACATTCAACTAATGGTATTATGGGATGTAATCAATGGCCCATTTTTATGCCTCACTCCCTGTTTTGACAATTCACATATATCTATACCAATGAGATTTCGGAATAGCTAACATTATTACAAAACTTTATATGAATTTCAAAATAAGACAATTTAACTCATAGCTATCAAATTGAATTCACTATTAGTTAACTAACATAAAAATGAAATTAGAACTAATGAACTTGGACAATTGGAAAATAACATTTCAATTCAAGCTTCATTGACGGGTCATGCTGAAATCTCTTTCCGACTTAAAATTTAAAAGACATATGCCTGAAAATGGAGGTAGAAGAAGTAAGTTTCAGCAGTTACAGCAGTAACAAATTCAGTAGAATATACTGATAACACGGTAAATCTGATCAAGAATAGGATTCGAAGAGCCCAGATGCACAGTAAGATACTTTGAAAGACACTTCAGATTTTAACTGAACAGTGGAATCACATAAAGTTGAACAGATTCAACAAAAGAACATCATTTCAGATTTCAGTTTTTTTTTTCTTTCTTCAGTTTCAAATTCAGTTTGTTTCTGATTTTCTGTTTCTGCTGCTGTATCTGTATGTGAGTGTGTATGTGAATGTTCTATTTTCTGTTTCCTTCCTTTAAAATCTCAGCCCTCAAAATCTCTTAAAAAATTTCTCTGTCTGTTAAAAAAGCTCTCTGAAAATTCTGTTTCTCTCCCTTAAAATTCTGTCTTTCTTACTCAAAAATTCTGTTTTTTCTCTCTTAAAAATTCTGTTTTCTCACTCAAAAATTCTGTCCTTTAACTGTCTGTCCAGCTCCTGTATTTATACAGGGCTGGTCCTAGGCAATTTAAGTGCTTCTTGGACCCCCTTCTTCTTTTTAAAAACAGAAAAACCCATTATGTAAAACCTTTTCCCTGATTTTCAGCAGCCCATTATCCCTTGTTCCCCATTAGTATTATTAACTAATAGCAACTAACATTACATTATAATATACTAGTACTAACACCCTGTTTTTTACTGCTCATTCCCAGAAATGCCCCTGAAATCCTAATGTTATTACTGAAAACAAAATCAGAACCTACAGCAAAACAGATTCTAAAATCTGTACAAACTTAGTTATCTCCTGATTTACAGCTATAACCAATCCTATTAACTTCCTAACACAATTGCATTTGACCAACTTTTGCAAACTTGAATTCAAACTGGATATTTCAGCAATATTATACTGAATTCAGAACTAACAACATATTACTGCAATTATCAAACCAATTCAGACTGGACTTAATACTGAACTAGAATCAAACACACACAGGATCATTGTCAATACTGACAATGTCCTGAAACTTTAATGTTCAGACAATAACATATACAACATACATTTGAATTCACTGATTCACAGACAATCATGACTTAATTGACGAGCATTAATCAATTGACTATTTACAACATTTGTCAATAATTAGTCTAAAATAATAGAAGCAGACTGTTTTAGTCAACATTTTCAGAAATGAAAAAATTCGTAATATAATTAATCGACGAACTTAATCGAGTCGATTACACACATTGTAAATAACCATAACCAACAGAAACAATTCACATTCGGATTAAATAGACAGAAATGACAGAATTGATCAAAACAAATATGAAAAATTAACAAGCTATTAATACGGACAACAATACACATAGAATACACAAAATAAATAGAAAAATACCTCTGAACTTTAATCAGACTCGATCCCAACTCAGCTTCGGATTTTTGTTTGAAATCAAACAGACCTTAGTCGAAGTATTTTCCACTGAAAATACTTCGACTAAGGTCGATTAAACCTCAATCTTTTACTTGAAATCGGAAAAATTCCAAGATTGGAAATTTTTAAGGTTTCAGGTTCTTGGATCTTAAATCCGAACATTTCTAGGCAGATTTGCAGGGAACCAAACATGATACGAGGGTGTGGGTAGCCTAGGGGTTATTTGGTGTTAGTTTGAAACGGATCTGAGTCTGTTTTTGTTTGGTCCGAATCTTCAAAAGAAGATTCGAGGAGTTCCGAACTGATTCGAACCAAACAAATGATAGATCCATATTCAGGGTGACTAGGTGGAGCTGTGGTGTCGATTTGGGACTGTTAGGTCTAGATCTGAACTTGGCTCGAATCTTCAAATGAAGATTCGAGAATCTCTAGGGAGATTCGAACCAAGCTGGTAACATATTCGGATAGAGGGTGTTCATGGGGTCCTAGGGTGTTAAGTTGGTGACCGGCGGCGTTGATGCCGCCGGGTTTCAGGCGGTGGAATCCTAGGGCGGCTAGGGTTAAGAGTGGGGGTTTGGGACGATGATGAACAGGAGCGGAGAGGGGGGTGTTTAGTTAGGGGGCCGGGTAAAGGGTTACGGGTTTATATAGGGGAATGGTGGGTGGATATGGACCGTTGGATTAGGAAGGATGGATGGCTGAGATTAATTCATTAAATCAAACGACGTCGTTTGGTTTAAAGTTGGGGTCGGACTGAATCGGGTTAATGGATCGGGTAACGGGTTACGGGTAAGGGTAATGTATCTTGTCCGTTGATTGGATTTGATCGAACGGTTTCTTGATGAGAGGTGACCAAACGACGTCGTTTGGTCTTAGCTTGGGACTGGACCGGACAGGTTGTTTGGATTGGGCTGAGGAAGTGTAATTTGTTTTGGGCCTGGATTTAAATCCAGGTCCAATTTTTATTTCCTTTTTCAATTTTTTTTCTAATTTTATTAGTAAATAAAAAAATCCTAATAAAATTATAAACAATTTTTTAACCTTACACAAAAAATATTAATTACTCTATAATAATTATTTAACACATAGAAAAAACATCAATCACACAGTGAAACATTTAAAATAGAACTAATGCATATTTTTGTGTTTTTTTTTATTTAAATTATCTCTTAAATGCATAATTAAATCCTATATGCATGCAACATGTATTTTATTTTAATTTTGTTTAATTATAACAAAGCAAACATTTTACGGGCATAAACAAATATTTAACACCACGCAAATTCAGAAATTACACAGTACAAGAAATTTATTTTGATTTATTTTGGAGTAATTTTTCGTAAGGCAAAAATCACGTGCTCACAGTGACGTAGGCCGATTCATCGAGCAACCATACAGTGAAGGGGATGCCCCCCACTCTATTCCGAAAACCTTCAAAATGCCGCCATACTTGAAAAATATATGATGGCACCACAGACCCGAAGATCACATAATCCACTACGTCACAACAGTAAAAGGCAACGATCTATCAAAAGAACAGGTGACATCGGTGCTGCTAAAAAAGTTCGGCAAAACCCTAACAGGGGGAGCGCTGATGTGGTATTCCCTACTACCAGCACGGTCAATATCGACGTTCGAAGAAATGGTAGATAAATTCGTCACCGCTTACGTGGGAGCGAAAAAGTCAGAAGCTAGAGTAAATGACATCTTTGTCGTTAGGCAGACGACAGGCGAAGGACTTCGGGATTTCCTAGCCTGATTAAATAGGGTAAGAATGAGCCTACCAAACGTATCAAAAGGGATGGCGGTAACAGCCTTCCAAAATGGGTTAAATAGAAACAGGTCGAAAGCAACCAAGAAACTACTAAGTAGACTCATGAAGTACCCCCACCACGTGAGAGGAAATCCATAATGCCTATTGTGCCGAAGTAAAGGCAGATGAGGACGACCTAAATAGCTTGATCCAACAGCTAACATCGGTCTAAACTGAAACAAGGAGAGATCGCCGCAACGATGGTCGAAGAGATCAACTATCCCGTTTCAATCGAGAAAGGCATCCGCCCTACATCCGAACATCCATCCCACCTCCTCCACGACATGTAGATGTCACACCTCGAAACACCGTGCCATACCAAAACAAAAGAGGTATGCTTCACTGTTATCTGCTCATAACTTTTGTGTTTCTCCTTCAGAAATAGTGTATGCTTTAGAAAAGCTCGGCACAAAGGTATAGTGGCTGCAAAAGATGAAGTAAGATCCGAGCACCCGGAGATCGAATATTCTGTATGAATTTTACCAGGAAAGGGGACACAAGACCGAAGACTGCATAGGTTTATGATAGGAAGTGGTAATAATTCTAAACTAGGGACACCTGAAAGAACTGTTGAGCGATCAAGGGCGGATTAACTTCGCTTATGGACGCGATCAACCTCAAGGACCCCCAAAACCACCTTCACCAGCTCGTACCATACAAATGATCATTAGCGGCGGTGATGATACAGTAATCAACCATGTGAAATTCACCACCACACATAAACTCAAACGGACAGTCGCTCACGAACGGTAGACGACCTCGAAGATAGCATCATCTTCGATAAGTCAGATACCAACGGTTTATCTTTCCCTCACTATGATGCTTTGGTTATAACTTTACGTGTTGCAGATACCAATGTAAAAAGAATAATGGTGGATGACAAAAGCGGCGCTTTTATTATTCACCCACGAGTCATCATATAGATGAGACTCGAGGATAAGATAGTACCGCGTTGTATAACACTAACGGGTTTTAATAATGCAGTGGAACGAATCTCTGGAGAGATAGTGTTGCCTGTTCTGGCAGGGGGAGTCACTCTAGAAACGATATTTCATGTCCTGAACCAGGAAACAGCCTACAACGCTATCATAGGGCGTCCATGGATACACATCATGCGAGCCATCCCGTCAAGTTTCTATCAAGTAATTAAATTTCCTACCCCATGGGGAATATTCAGCATTCGGGGCGAGCAACGCACCGCCTAAGAATGCTACCAAATTGCCCAAGATTGCACACACACCTAACAACTAAGGGGGCAAGTGCGAAAGCATAGCAATCAGCCATATCGGGAACCAAACCCAACATACAAATAGAGGTCATCAAAGACCCAGATGTCGTAGAAGCCCGTAAGGCAACCGTAGAAGACCTCGACCCCGTTCAATTGGACAACACCGACAACACGAAAAAAGCTTATATCAGACACAACCTCTCAGAACCAGGTAAGTTCCATGAGTTTTAACTAACAATGCCGATTTGTTTGCCTTTTCCCATTCAGATATGCCGAGAATCCCAAGGGACATCGTCACACACAGGCTGAATGTCGACCCTCTTTACCCGCCAGTGCGGCAGATGAGGAGAAAGTTCAATACCGCAATCAACGATGCAGTCAGCGAAGAAGTTGATAAGTTGCTCGCTAATGGTTCCGTCCGAGAATCAAAGTATCCTCAGTGGGTCTCCAATGTGGTCATGGTAAAAACGAAGAATGGGAAGTGGCAGATGTGTGTCGACTTCACCGACCTAAAAAAAGCATGCCCAAAAGATTCCTTTCCGTTACCACATATCGACCAGCTCATCGATGCAACGGCGGGGCACGAACGATTAAGCTTCCTAGACGCCCATTCTGGTTACAACCAAATTCTAATAGCAGAAGAAGACCAAGAAAAGACAACTTTCATCACTCACCAAGGAACGTATTGCTACAGAGTCATGTCGTTTGGACTCAAGAGCTCAGGGGCGATGTATCAAAGGTTAGTCACCAAAATATTCAAAGAACAACTCGGAAAGACTATGGAGGTCTACATCGATGACATTCTAGTGAAGTCGAAAAGAAAGGAGGATCACATTGGTCATCTGAAGGAAGCCTTCGAAATATTGAGGCGATACGGAATGAAACTGAATCCCGATAAATACGCCTTTAGCGTAACATCGGGAAAGTTCCTTTGTTTTTTGGTGTCGCAAAAGGGTATCGAGGTCAACCCAGATCAAATCAAGGCCATAGAAGGAATACCGGAGACATTAACCATCAAAAAGCAGGTACAAAAATTGACAGGACGAATAGCCGCACTATCGAGGTTCATCTCACGATCATTAAATAGATGCCATAAATTTTTCAATGTACTAAGGAAGGATCATGGGCTATAGTAGAATTCAGAATGCGTTGACGCCTTAAGAAAACTGAAAGTGTACCTATCCTCGCCTCCACTACTCGTCAAGGCAGACCCGGTCGAATGCCTCCTAGTATACCTAGCAGTCTCTGAAGTCGCGGTAAGTGCAGTTTTGGTCCGCAAACAAAGGTATGCAATCTCCAATTTATTATATCAACAAAACCTTAATTGATGCTGAAACAAGGTACCTCGACCTTGAGAATCTCTGGCATTAGTCGTAGCTTCACGAAAGCTTAGACCATATTTTCAATTTCATCTCATAAAGGTGGTGACGACCTTCCCCCTCAGGGGCATCCTACACAAACCCGAACTATGGGGTAGGTTGGCCAAATGGGCCATAGAATTAAGCGATCACGACATAACATATCAAACACGAACTGCTATAAAGTCGTAAGTGCTCATCGATTTCGTCGTCGATTTCAGCACGGAAGTACAACCTAAAGTAGAGCGGGAGGCGCTCCGTGCTTCCGCACATTCTGACCTCTGAGTCCTCTACACCGACGGCGCATCTAATGCATCGGGATTGGGACTGGGACTCGTCCTCGAAGTCCCAACGGGCGAAGTAATTCGCTAGTCCATACAGTGTCCCGAGATGACTAACAATGAGGCCGTGTATGAAGCTGTGATTGCAGTATTGAAATTATCCCTCAAATATGGCGCTCGACGACTCATCCTCCATTGTGACTCTTAGCTCCAAGTCACTGGGACTTTCCAAATCAAAGAACAAAGACTACAAAAGTACCAGTCAGAAATTCACAAATTGCTACCAGAATTCGACGAATGTCGCCTCGATCAGATACCTAGGGCATAGAATATCGAAGAAGACAGTCTCCCTAAGCTAGTAGCAGCCACTAGAAATATCAACAAGAGAAACGTAGTCACCCTTCTCCATTCCTCAATAGACCAGGTAGAGGTACATTCTATAAACCTAACTTGGGACTGGCGCAACCATATCATAACATATTTGCAGGAAGGGACACTCCCACAAGATAATAAAGAAGCCAAAAAGCTCTGAATACAAGTGGCCAGATACAGCCTCGTAAACTATGACCTTTACAAAAGGACGTTTGGCGGCCCCCTGGCCAAATGTCTTGGGCCAAATCAAACAAGGCGAGTACTAGAAGAAGTACACGAGGGGCACTGCGACGCCCATATATGAAATCATGCCCTCGTCATATGCCTCATCCACGCAAGATACTACTGGCCTACCATGAAAAAAGAAGCCGTAGATTACATCAGAAAATGTGAACAGTGCCAAAAATACGCCCCTATGATACACAAAGAAGGAGAACTCCTACATTTCTTCACTTCGCCATGGCCATTCATAAAGTGGGGGATGGATATTGTCGGACCCCTTCCAGCAGGACGAGGTAAGGTACGCTTCTTTTTGGTTTTAACTGACTATTTTTCTAAATGGGTGGAAGCAGGTGCATACACATAAATACGTGAGAAAGAAGTTATCGTGTTCATATGGAAAAATATAATATGCTGCTTTGGCATTCCCAAAGAAATTAGTTGTGACAACGGACCTTAGTTCGTCGGAAAGAAGACAACCGAGTTCTTTGAAAAATGGCACATCAAGCGAATACTCTCCACACCATACCACCCCGCCGGCAACGGCCAAGCTGAATCCTCCAATAAAATGATATTGAATATATTGAAAAAGAAGCTCGAGGGAGCCAAGGGGCTATGGCCTGAACTGCTACCAGAAGTATTATGGGCATACCGCACCACACCAAAAACTAGAATAGGCACCATATTCACTAGTATACGGGACTGACGCGGTTATACCCGTCGTAGTCGGAGAACCTAACCTGAGATACTCCAACAAAAGCGGACCAAGTAACGACAAAAGTAGGCTACAAGACCTAGATGAAGTCGAAGAACGAAGAGATATGGCTCACGTAAGAATGGTAACCCAAGAGCAACAAGCAGAAAGGTACTATAACAAGAAGGCCAAAGTACGACCACTCAAGGATGGAGACTACGTTCTCAAGGCTAAAACACAAGCAGCGAAAGACCCTAATGAGAGAAAATTGGGAATAAACTGGGACGGGCCATACAAAATCACGGCGATAGCAAATAAAGGAGCATTCCAATAAAAGACAATGGAAGGAAAACTACTCCAAAACAATTGGAATGTCGCCCATCTCAAACACTTCCACTTTTGAAAAGAGGTGCCGCCTAAGTCGTACTCTTTTTCCCTCATCCGGGTTTTCTCCCAATCGGGTTTTCTCGATGAGATTTTTAATAAGGCGGCAAGGGAGACATCTCGAGGTCCAAAGTGTTGTTCATTACCCCGCCCGTCGACGTGATCTCATGGCCGAGTAATAAAGGGACTAAGTATAGATAGCCAAATCTCCATTATATGTACAAAGTCAACATGTATTTCCTATAGGAATATAATCAAATCTCCAATATATGAATGAAACTCCCAATGGCCAAGCCATCGACAAAAATATGAGTCCGACTTCATTCAAACTACGACGGGATACTACATCGACGCCAGCTCGAAAGTAACATCCCAATGGCTAAGGCCATCGACAAAAGTATATGTTCAACCTCATTCGAACTACGACAGTATACTACATCGACGCCAGCTCGAAAATAACATCCTAATGGCTAAGGCCATCGACAAGAGTATAAGTTCGACCTCATTCGAACTACAATGGGATACTACTTCGATGCCAGCTCGAAAGTAACATCCCAATGGCTAAGGCCATCGACAAGAGTATAAGTTCAACCTCATTCGAACTACGACGAGATACTACATCGATGCCAGCTCGAAAGTAACATCCCAATGGCTAAGGCCATCGACAAAAGTATAAGTTCGACCTCACTCGAACTACGACGGGATACTACTTCGATGCCTGCTCGAAAGTAACATCCCAATGGCTAAGGCCATCGACAAAAGTATAACTTCGACTTCACTTATACTACGACGGGATAATACTTTGACGCCAGCTCGAAAGTAACATCCCAATGGCTAAGGCCATCGACAAAAATATGAATTCGACATCACTCGAAGCAAAATCGGCTTAACAGTTTGACAAATACCCGGTATATCGTAGATATAACAAAGGTTGCCACCGAACCGAAAAAACAATTTTTTCATTACAACAAAAAAATTACTAACACCTATCTTTATAGTGTGCAAAGATGCCCTTACAAAAATCATTAAGCAAAAGTAAGTACGAACCAAAGATTACACATCATCCCCGGTAGCATACACATCTTCGTACAAAGAGTCATAGGCAAGACGATTCGCATCATCAGAGTTGATATCATCTCCGTCAGGTGTAAGAGGATCATATTTGCATGCCTCGCAAGCTGCACGAGCTTTGGCATGCTTATCCTGAAGTTCCACTTCATATGCCCTCCCATCGGCATGAAGAGCCTTGTACACATCAAGTTGGGCCTCAACATGAACCCACAACTCATATAAGCAATGATGCACGATAGGATCGGCCGAAGCACGAGACATAGAGGGTTGCGAGTGTCGATGCATGTCCTCCGTTCTCAGTGATGCCACTTGTTCGATCAACGTGGATAGCTCCGCTTCCAACTCCTTAATGCACCCTCAAGCCCCGCTACCTTAAGAGCGGATGCCTCCTTCTCCTTGGTCAGCTCCGACCTACAGACACAGAGGGTATCTTCCAAAACCGCCCTTCAGAAATAACAGCCGCCAGTTTATCGACACTCGCACTCAACTCACCCATGAGCTAATTAATCTCCGCCGCCTTCGTACTCAATTCGGAAGTCAAACTGGCCATCTTTACTTGTAAGCCGGCATTCTCGGCCATCACCCCTCTACTTAACTCGAGCTCATCTTCCTTCACCTTAAGGGTTTCCTCAAGTTCACTGTTGCGGGCGATAGCCTTCATAAGGTCCTCGTCTCGCTCCCTCAACTCCTCGACCTTGCACGCCAATTGATCCTCCCTCTATTTAAGACCTTCACGGAACAGTTGGAAGTCAAGGTCCTGATTGTAGATGTCGGCCATCACACGATGCTTAGTGCGATATTCTTGATATTTGGAAGGCATCTTCCCGTAGATGGCCGTCCTCTTCCTTTCCCGGCGCTCGCGCTCGATCTCCATGATAAGGGTCTGGCACAATAAGAAAGAAGTTAAAATAAAAAGATAGGTCGATAATAACAACGCAAACCCAATGACGAAAAGGAAAAGAAAGACATCTACCCGCAAGGCCATGCCGGCGACGTTCTGAGACAACTCCATGTCGCTCATCACTCTAAGCGCCTCGCTCTCGGGGGCAGCACATAAAGGGGCTAAAGTAGACGCCACCTGTTCACAGTTCGACAACAAGTTGTAGTCCCCTGGACAACTATATGCCTAAGAACCCTCCACTATGACCTCTACATGAGTATGGTGTTCTGAGAACTCACAAACATCCTCTGGGTCGACATCCAAACCCGAGCCTTTGCCCTCAACATGTAGGCCCCTCCGACGTAAGATGATGCACCACCCTTAACGGAGCGCACGGAACCACCTCCTGGGAAAACCCTTTTCGTTTAGGGAGACCTCTCCGCCAAGATGGCATCGGCCATAAATGTAGGCACAGCTGCTGTTTGCGACGCACCCATCCTACTTTTACCAGTGTCCACGGCCACATCCTTCCTAAGCTCAACCTCTCTCCTTTTCCTCAGCAACAACTCATCCCCATTAGAGAATTCGTCCACAAGGTAATGGATCAGTACGGAAGAGGTCTCTTCCCTCACGACCATACCGTGAGAAGGATCTCCCATCTGTATCGGTTGAGCACGACCCTCCCGGATGGACTCACTCAAGGTAAACCGCATTCATGCAGCAGCGACAGCCTGCCGAAATGCAAGGACCGGGGCCCTCCGCCTAGAAGCTCCTCGACCTGTCATCATAAAGAGTTGTATCAATAAGAAGATAGTATATAGTCAAGGAGCGACACAGGATAAGACACTTACCAGATGAAACTCTCGGCCCAAAGCGCTTTATAAAAGTGGGCCAGTCTCGAGTCTCCGCTGCATGGGGCAACAGACGAGCTACCCAATCTTTTATACCTATAATAGGGTAGGGTAGACGCCTCATAGCTGCAAACGAGAAGCAAACAAACACTATAAGGAATGACGAAGAAAAGAACGAGTAAAATAAGTGACGACACTTACAATTCTCGTTGGACTGCTGCGGGAACCTAGTAGGGTCAGACACAATGTGTTCGATTTTGACAAAGAAGTACTTATGCCAAAATTTGCGGCTTGCTCGGTCGTCGGTCCCACCATCATCCCTTTTGTCCCACGGTGCCTCAAATGCACCATAGTGCCCCTGTGAAAGCTGGGTGTGAACAAGTGCAGAAGGTGGTGAACAGTAACCTCACATCCCGCCAACTCCGTGTACTTTGTCAACAGTAGAAGTATTTTAAGCGTGTATGGGGAAAGTTGCACCGGGCAAACCTGATAGAATCGACAGAACTCTTCCGCTAACGGAAGAAGGGGGAAGGAATGATCGATCACGAAGGAGTACTCATAAAAAGCACAGTACCCAGGCCCATGGACTTCCACGAAGTCCCTTACCGCTGGAACCATATCAACATGAGCGGGGATACTATATTTTGTACGGAGAGCATCAATATGAACTTGTTCCATTTCAAAGAGAACGGGGATAGGAGTAGGAGGAGGATCCTTGAGAAAGTCGCTTCGAGACATGGGTGTTTCGGCAGCAACTCCTCCATGGTGGGAAAGTTGTCCCCCTCTTCCACCGTCATGTCCTCACCGCCAGAGGGGAGCGTCACAGACAACAAGGTGGCGTCAGAAACCCCCTCACGATATCGATGTGTTATAGGCATCTCTTCGACGGAGAAGGTGTTAAAATAACAGAGAAAGCAATGAACGAAGAATGGGGGAAGAGGAAGCAGAAAAATCGTTGGAGCAAACACAAGAGGAATGAGAAAGGATAACTAGAAATGAAATGGCCAAGAGTTTTTGAAAAAACAAACCCTCCACCTATTTATAGGATTGGGTGGCGTCAGAATCAAAGCGGAAGGCTGCAGAGAGGCACCAAAATCGAAGCGACAAGCCCTCAACCCCTGTCTCGAAAACACGCATAATGATGACACACGTGGAGATGATGTCATTTCCCGATAAGATACACTCTCTAGTGTCTTGTTAAGCATGCTAACCTCCCATTGTTGTTGCCCATCCATAACGCTTCGTAAAACCAAATTTCTCCACAAGAGTAGGTGGTGTCCGCTCATCAAGGACGCAACAAGTTGCAACCTCGACAAGCGAAGGGACTAACTGTATGGGTCCAAATTTGGACGACCACTGCCATTGACGAATACGGCAAACGATGAGATCTTCGTAGCTCGACGTCCTATGGAGGACGACAGACAAGCGAACAGAGACTGTGACTTTTACAGTAGTGCAGGCCCAACAAGGGGCACTAGGAATATTCTTTCGAATATTCCCTATGATATGTCTTTTAGGGTTCAGAAGGGGTTTGTCCCTTATATATATCGAGAAAATAACCTTGTAAAGGGGATTTTTTTACCTGTTTTTAGCAGAGAACACTGATTGTAATACTTTTCTACAAAAAGATTAGCATTCTTAAAGTTCGATCACTCAATCTCGCAAGATCAAGAAATATTATCCATTGTGTTCATCTTTTATATCTTTCGTTCTAGAGTTTATTATACTTAGCTAAGATTTACACATTTACTTTCTTTGATTGATTTATTCAAAAAGGTTCAATATCTTTTAAGTCAAATAAATACAAATATCTGCTTTTTAGTTGCATTATTCTAAGTACTTTTTTATGATGTTAGTGTTGGAGTCAGCTTGCGCGCAATTCAATTATTTCACTTTATCGACTAACTCCATCTACTCAGCTTAGACAAATGGAAATAAATGTCTCTAGGTTTTGAATCTAAGATCTCATGATTCTTCTACTACTATGCTTACCAATAAATCACACTCTTAGGTGAAAATCGCATAATTTTAAATTTGTTCTTATTGTTTTTGCTCCTTCCAACTTTGGATCATTGGAGTCAAAAAAATAAAGTTTTGAAATACATGATTGCGAACTTTTGCCTTTGTAATTTTGACACAGCGAAAGGATAGAAAATATTAACAATAAATTAAATTAAATACATGTCAATTCTCACCTGTCACGTTAATATTTGCTATTACAAGACAAAAATACACACACATATAAAAAATAAAAATAAAAAGATAATCTGGCTTTTCCAATGAGTCCTGTGGGGAATATACCCATAAGTAACAAAACTTGGTGAAAAGAATCTCTTTGAAAGGCTCACGAAAAAAATATGCACAAACTCAAATAAAAGACAGTACAGAAAAGTAGCTTGTGGCACCAACAACGAGTGCTTGAAAGAGGTACCATCTCAGTGTTTGAATTAGGGTGTGTTTGGTACGAAGGGAAAAAAAATTCGAAAAAGTTTTTCAATTTTCTTTGTTTGGTTGGCTTAAATGTGTTGGAAAACATTTTTTCTCATTTTCCTTCAATTAAAGGAAAATGTTTCCCTATCAAGGGAAGAAAAAACATTTTCCAAAACTATTTTCCCACCTTCTTACCCTATTCCCCATCCCCACAATCCACCCCCATACCTCCACATCCACCCACCCAACTCCAACCCCACCTCACCCCCCTACCCACCCCACCCTCACCCCACCCTAAATAAAAATATTATTAATAGTACTTTATTTTCATGTTATAGATAGATTATTATTTTTTGCATTTCAACAAATGAGTATTTTTTTTACATGATATAAAAAAATATTTTTTTATTTCAAAAAAAAAAGTATTTTCTTTCATTTCAACAAAAAAGTATTGTCTTTGCATGATGTAAAAAAGTATTTTTTTTCATTTCAACAAAATAAGAATTTTCTTTTATTTCAATAAAATGAGTATTTTATTTTCATGTTATAGAAATAGTACTTTCTTTTTCAACCAAAAAAAGAGTATTTTCTTTTTAGTTATGGAGCAAAAATTTTAATGTTATTTTCGCGTAAAAAAGTAAAGCAGCACAATAGTTCTTTTGGATTTGTGTTACTTTTTAGAAGAATAATTAAATTCCTTGAAGAAAATAGAGCCATGAAAATGTTGGGTATTTGGAAGGGGGGAGAAAGGAAGGAGAGCACAAGAAACATGGGGACTTGGGGGAAGGGGGTGAGAAGAGTAGCATAAAAAAATATTTTCTGCTCTCTAACCAAATACTAGAAAATATTTTCGGAAAAAGTTTTTCACTCACCAATCAAACATGGGAAAATAAGTGATAGAACCACTCATTTTTCATGAAAATATTTTCGAAAATATTTTCCTTCTACCAAACACACCCTTAAAGTCACATAATTTTCCTTTGTATCTTTTAAGAGTTTAAATTCTATACTTTGATGATATAAGAAAGAATTACACAATTATGTCACTTATAAAAAATTACAAAAAACATTTGATAATAAACATAATAAACTAGCAACTTAATAAAAATGCTAAATGAACTTGCTATAATAGATTAAATTTTTGTACGACGGAATCTAAGATTTAAATTTGATGGATTCGACCGTTTAAAATTTTATCAGTGAATCTGTTGGACTTTGGAATTATGAGTTCAAAATTTAATATTTTAATGAATTTTACATACATATATACATACTCTCTATCTAAAATGTTGAGCTCAATTGATCTTGCAATAAAACATGCTACACCGCCTGGAAGTACAGCTAGTGGAACTTCAATATCCATGGTCTTATTAGCTTAATTGTAATTGGCACGTACAATACGTCCAGTCGCTTCTTGTGAATTTTCAAAACCCTAATGTGTGAAAGTGGGATATGCACTTGCAATGGATGTGTGAGTGTTAATATATACCATAAGCGATGCAGAAATAGATCGAGTAATCTCTTTCTTTAACAAAAATAAAAAATAAAAAAAATACTAGTTTGAATGGTCCAATCATTGATCGCGAAAATTTCTACAATTAGGTACGTCACTAGTATAGTTCCCTAGCCACGATTACACTATTTGCTGAAATAATCTAGGATGAATGGCGTAACTGGAATAATCTATGATTATGCTATTTGAAGAGGAGCCTTGGCGTAACTGGTAAAGTTGTTGCTATGTGGTCAGGAGGTTACGGGTTCGAGCCTAGAAACAGTCTCTTGCAGAATGCGGGGTAAGGCTGCGTAGAATAGACCGTTGTGTGGTCTGGCCCTTCCCCTGACCCGTGTATAGCTGAAGCTTAGTGCCGGGCTGGAATAATCTAGGATGAATCACTCTGATGGTTAGAAATAGAAATAGTAAATACGATTTTTTATACATTGCTTTATGTACAACTTCAAAATATCAAGCATTCGAATTAGATTAGATTACTTTATTGGATTCTTTATCAGTTATTCATTGAATGAAAATAACTACAAGTGACGGAGACAGACGATTTAAATAACGAAAAATCTAATATTTAAAAATTATATCGAGAATGACTAGAAAAGTGGAAGTAAGACCGGATATAATTTGATCATTATGAACAAATTCAAAATCTTTATAAATAGAGTCAATCATTAGTTCTCAGCATGTCTACCTTAATGGAAGATATATAGGATTTATTGCATTGATTATGGTAAAAAAATCTTTACATTATAAATATAAATGACCTAAATCCATTTTGTAACTTGTATTATTTTCTTACATAGATTTGTCCTTGTTTAAAATGGAAAGAACAAATTATCATAGTTAAAAAATTTGTAGGGGCTGACGTTTTGGCAATCAAAACAAGTTGGCTGCTTGGGCAAGTGGCCCTGATCACCTCAAGCCAATAATAAAAAAAGTAAGCAGCTGCACTTCAATTACTCCTAAACCCTATTATTAATGGTAGGGTCATGTGTTCTTTCATACCCACTAGGAGCTGCCTATCTTCTCTATTGCCTAAGCTTAAGAGCCACATTCTAGCCTTTTAGTTGGCACTTGAAACAAGAACAATGCCCTTCTTACTCTTGAAGAATTAATTAGTACTCCTAGTAAATTGAGCAGCAATTTGCAGAAAGTTGGTGTTTTAAAGAGAGTCCGGAACCAATGTAGTTTTTTTTTAACTCAAAGTACACAAATAGGTGGTAAAAAAAATTTACATTTTTATATATAGCGCCACAATACATGGCGCTATACATTAACAGTAATGGCATCGTTAATGCGCCAGATATTGTGGCGCTATACTGTAAAAGCTGACACGGCACAGGTATAGCGCCACAATACCTGGCGCTATACATACATTTTTTAAATCCCTTCCGTCTTCTTCATCGATTCATCCTCTATTTTTTTAACCTTCTCCTCTCTTCTTGGTCCCCCACCCCATACCCGCTTCTGCCCTCCTTTTAAAAAAAAATTGGGTCCCCCCGACACATAAAACTTGAAGAACGTAGGTCCCACATTCGAGTAGAGTTTCGTGTTATTGTTGATTCACACTTCCGGAGTCAAAATATCAATCTTTTTGCTTTCCAAAAATTCTAAATCGAGGTATTTCGATTTATTTTAAGTTGAAACATTTATAATAATGCATATTATTTGATTTGTATGTGTTCTATTACGGTTTGTGTTTTTTTTTTTTCGAAACTAGCAAGTTAAATTTATCCGAATTTAATATTAGTGTTTTCTAAAAAAATATAAATTTGTAAAATAAATTTGTCTGTTAATATCCTGATTTATATATATGTGTTTTCATGCCGTTTTATGTTTTATTTGCAATTAAATTTATTTGTTGTTTATGTTTAGTTTCGATTATTTTTTAGCGTAGTAAAATCTAGACCTTTTTAGCGTAGTAAAACGTAGACTCTTTTAGCATAGTAAAATTTAGAGCCTTGTAGCATAGTAATGTGTAGTATTTTAGCTTAGAATTCCTTTTGTTTAAGTATCTTATACTGGTTGTTGAAAATAAAAAATTTGTACAATTAAGTTAATAGTTGTATCAACACACATAATTAGTAATTTGTACAATTAAGTTATTAAAAATATAAATTTAAATTATAATAAAAACACATAATTATTAATGATAGTTTGGTGTCACTGGTCCTCAAAATATCGAGCCCTGAACCCATATATATATATATATATAATTTGTACAATTAAGTTATTAAAAAATATGAATTTACAGTTGACGACATGGACGCGACTATACATCCCGGCCCTCGGACGTTGGATCTATTAGCCCTAAAGCCCCAGCATAGATCCGAGTATATATGGGACGGACAGTTGCTTACGCAGACTTTCCGGGCTAGGAGAGTGGATCTATTGTGGGATTTTTTGAGTCCTCCCCGCGTTCTACATCCCCGTGTGGTCCATTACCTAGAGGAGATGGGATTATATAGGATTATTAGGATTGGCCGGATACAGCTCGACTATGCTTTGATCACGGCCTTGATTGAGCGGTGGCGACCGGAGACGCACACTTTCCATTTGTCCATCGGCGAGGCCACCATCACACTCCAAGACGCTGAGATTTTATATGGCCTGTCCGCTGATGGCTTGCCAGTTTCACTGCCTGCGACCATGAGATATTATTCGCGGCAGGTATATTGGGATATGCTGCACATGCTCATGGGTTTCATGCCGGAGGACGAGGAGGTAGCGTCTGGGTCTAGTCGTATATAGTTGGTCCCCATTAGAGACCACCTGGTGCAGATCCACCATACTATAACCGACGAGTCAGCGGAGGTGGATGTACAGCGATATACGAGGCTGTTGTTGCTCCTTCTATTTGGGGGGGTCTTGTTCCTGAACACTTCGGGGAACCTAGTGAGTCTCCGTTTTCTGCATCATATTGCCCGGTTCGAGGATACAGCCATCTACAGCTAGGGTGGTGCTGTCATCTCATATCTGTACAGGCAGATGTGTCGGGCTTGCATCGGCACATAGAGAGACGTTGGTGGCTTTCTGCTGCTTCTACAGGTGACAACATATTCAAATAATATGTCCATTAGTTACAATTCTACCTAGTTATAGTTAATCTTATACTTTACGTAAACTTTGTATGTTAGGTTTGGGTTTGGGAGTGATTTCTGCAGTTTCAACCACCTCTACCACAGCTACCGGCTAATGTAGAAATTCTGCAACTCCCTCTAGCATGTAGGTGGGTTATGCGTCATACTCTTGCACGAGAGTATGATGCCCATCATAATCTCCCCCTCTGTAGGGATGTGTTGTATCTACTGGAGGACGCACAGGTAAATATCTAACTAAACTTACCTGTTATAGATTAACTTAGTGTTGTGCATACTAACGGTTTGTGTTCTTATTTGACAGTTCATCTGGACGCCGTACAGCGATGAGGTGATAGGGTACCCTGCCAGCGTATTGCACGTTCGGCCGACATATTTGGAGGGCTTCTGTCCCGCTCATATGCATCGATATTGTCGAGCACCATGCCTCCGAGCGGGTATTTCGTCAGTTTGGCCTGTCGTAGCCTATACCGACTCCGCCTGCATGGTATGCTTTACATTATGAGAGGGATGATCGGTCCAGGGCGGACGACACATTTATGGCATGGCTTAACGAGCAGTTGGGTACTTGGGAAAGGCGAGGGGACTTGACCCCACCTCAGCAACACTTTCCTATTCAACATTATATGGCATGGTACAGCACTGTTTCCCGACTTTTTATCGGGAACCCAGTTCATCAGGCATATGGTCGGTACGTCCCATACGTTGGGAGACACGAGGCCCTGGTATGTTTTCTGTTATTATTAGTTATATACTTGTAATTTAGTGCCAAATATGTAGTTTATATGTTTTACTTTGTACAAGCGATTGGATTGCATACCGTCTATCATATGGGGCAGCAGATACAAAGTTATGTCCACGATCCTATGGCCATGCAGGAGTATAGTCGTCGATTCATGGATATGGCTGCCCAGACACTGCAGTGAGCCCGATTGGATCAGCGTTTGGCACACGAGGCTGATTATATGGACCCAGCGCAGTACCATCGAGGTCGTGGTATCCCACGAGCTGGTGGTGCCCGACGAGCTGGTGCTGTCGGACGAAGTGATCGTGGGCGGAGAGGAGGTGGTCCTCAGCAAAGGGGCGTTAAGGCTCCTGCTGATGATGTTGCTGCTGATATGGCAGGTGGCATGCATGAGATAGACATGCCGTCTTACAACCTTGGAATTTATCGCACTCCAGTGCCATCGCAAGTGACCCCATTAGGTCAATTATTGATCACGGGCTCGGATATTCAAGGAGTGGATTGGGGTAGATACTTCCCAGGCCCGTCTACCACTGTTGAGGATCGACCGACCCGAGATTTTTATAGTGGGCGCCGACTGAGTTATGGCTCCACATCACATGTGCAGGTATGAGTTTATTAGTATTGAATTTGAATTTGTTTTAATTGTAACTTATTTATTTTCTTTAACTTTATTAATTTCCTTTTTAAGGCTTCATGCGATATAGTGACAGATGACTACATTCAGGATCTAGAGACGATGATGGTAAGATAATATAAATTATTGTGAATTGTTATGTAGTTTTCTACACTAAGTTTCATATTATTATGTAGCCTTCTACTGGAGCTGACAGCACCATCGATACATGTCATCCTGCATCGCATCCGGCTATAAGGAGACGACTTGATGACGATGATCCTGATAGCGTACCCGGGCGGGAGGGGATGCGCCTCAGGCCAGCGGCTGCATTGAGACACATCGGATGCGGGACACATTGACATGGTGTAAATAATATTTTTGTATATATTAACAACAATATTTAATCGAATATACCCATTACTTTTTTTAGTTCTCCATTTGTTTGATAGTTTCATAAAATAAAATTTAGAACAACACAAGCACTTAAACTTAACTTCCACTTCAATTAAAATAAAATTTAGTACAACACAAGCACTTAAACTTAACTTCCACTTCAATTAAAATAAAATTTAGTACAACAGAAGCACTTAAACTTAACTTACACTTCAATTAAAATAAAATTTAGTACAAAACAAGCACTTAAACTTAACTTCTACTTCAATTAAAATAAAATTTAGTACAACAAATAAGGAAAACATTACTATGCACAAACACAAGCACAAACACAAACATAGCAGGCTAACATAATAAAAATACATGAAATATGAAAAATACACTAAACACATACATGCCAATGTTTAGCCCCGGTTGTTATTTATTCTCTGCTCCAACCACTTAAATCGTTCTTCCAGTTGTTCTTTTTCTTCTTCTACCTCTTTCAGTTTCGCCTTCACCTCCGCAAGTTCCAGTTTATATTTTTTTACGTTTCTTTTGTGCTTCACAATTCCATTATGTTTTCCATTTTTCTTCTCTCACCTCCTTCAGGTTCGCCCTCAAGTCTGCAATAATTCTATTGCTTTCTTTTTCATGTTCCTGTTGTCTTAAACATATATTATGAAGAAACTTCAGTTGTTCTCTGTAACATTCCTGATAACATGGTTCATCAACCTATTCCTCAAAATCACAAATAGGTTCGCCGGGAACCTTGTAAAACTGGTTCATACAGTGCTAGTAGCGGCGTCCAACTTCACCATCGTCCCAACACTTTTGCATCAAACATGCTTTTCCATAGTTGCACTTTGATGGACGAAGAGGTTGAGCCATTTGTGAAATGTTTGCTTTTAGTAAAAAAAAACCTTACTTTTAATAAAATATTTGCTTTTAGTAAATTTTGAGCACACAAAATAACTACAATGAACCCGTTATTTATAGGCGAGACAACACACACATAACGTACTATCTAATGGCGTTATACTTTGCGTGTTAAAAATCATGATGTTGACAAGACAACTTTATGTCAGTTGGTCAGCTTTTTCAGTTCGACAAGACAACACACATAACGTACTATCTAATGGCGCTATACTTTGCGTGTTAAATATCATGATGTTGACAAGACAACTTTATGTCAGCTGGTCAGTTTTTTTAGTTCGATAAGATAACACACACATAACGTACTATCTAATGGCGTTATACTTTGCGTGTTAAATATCATGATGTTGACAAGACAACTTTATGTGAGCTGGTCAGCTTTTTCAGTTCGACAAGACAACACAAACATAACGTACTATCTAATGGCGTTATACTTTGCGTGTTAAATATCATGATGTTGACAAGACAACTTTATGTCAGCTGGTCAGCTTTTCAGTTCGACAAGACAACACACACATAACGTACTATCTAATGGCGCTATACTTTGCGTGTTAAATATCATGATGTTGACAAGACAACTTTATGTTAGCTGGTCAGCTTTTTCAGTTCGACAAGACAACACACACATAATAAATATACAGATAATTTTATTAAATTATTATTTAAATAGGTAAAATGGGAAAGTACAAATCATAGTTAACAAGTATAATTTTATTTCATAAATCTTGCAACATAGACATAACATCAAATTATTACAACATCAACTCATGGATAGTTAGGTACATTAGAAGAACACTCACCACGAGCTTGATTAGTTTTGCTACCCAAACAAGCTGAAGGACATTTACGACGGTCGTGTCCTGTTTGCGAGCATATACCACATTTGCGCGCATAAACAGTATCACTAACATCCATTTGGTTCCGTATACGCGTTCTCTTCTGCACTTATCTTTTACGCAAATAGGACTTGTTATACACCATTTTAAATGGTTTCGGAGGCCAATAATGCTCAACACCCACTAGCTGCAACTGACCACTATATGTGTTTAGGTACTTGGAAACACTATATTGTTGATCAACATAGTTGGTCTCCGCATAACCAACACGTTAAAAACATTTGATGGAATGTGAGCAAGGCATGTGGTAGATGAACCATTTCCCACACGAGCATAACCTTGCTGATTCATTTAGGGTATGTACATTATTACCCCGATTATTATGGATAGCGGTGGGAACTTCAAAAATACCTCTTTCTTTATCATACTGCAAAAATGAATGTCAATGTGCTCGCCGTCTGTATTTCTCAAATCTCTGCATCGGCACTGGCATAAATTCAACACCCCTCTCCATCAATTCCGTTGCAGCTGCAGACCGTTCAACAAACCTCTCCGCCATCTGCTTGAACGACATCCGCATCATGGCTGTGACGGGCAATCCTCTTGCCGACTTCAATAACCCATTGAAGGACTCTGATACATTTTTAGTAAGAATTCCCCATCGTCTGCCATCATCTGCATGCAACGTCCACTTTTCAGGGTCATGTCGTATTAACCAACGATAGGCTACCTCGTCTTCTTGCCTGATAGAATCCATATGCCTCCGAAATTTATGATGTTGGTGGTCTGTTGCTGTCATCCACATCAAATCATATAGATCCTTGTTGGGATGTGCCTTCTAAAAATTGGCCTTAAAGTGCCTCACGCAGTAACGGTGGTATGGTATGCATAAGGTTCTTGCCATGCAGGCAAGTTCTCCACAGAACTTAATATACCACCGTGCCGATCAGATATTAGACAAATACCTGAACGGTGTTTGACAACGTGCTCTTTCAGGTGGTTCAAACACAGAGGCCACGTCTCTATGCTTTCATTGGCACAAACAGCAAAAGCTAGAGGAAATATTTGTCCATTAGCATCCACTGCTACGGCTATCAATAGCTTGATATCTTACTTTCCATAGACATGAGTTCCGTCTATGGATATTACGGGCCGACAATGCGAAAAACCATCAATTGCTGGCTTAAAAGCCCAGAACACGTAATTGAATATGTATTCTGGTGTTCCCGAACTCTGCTCAAGCTTCCATTCAACAACTGTCCCGGGGTTAAAGTGCTGCAGTGCGGCCATGAACTTTGGCAGAGATGCAAATGACTTATCCCAATTACCGTACACAATTTCAAACGTTCGTTTGCGCCCGAGAAATGCCTTTCTTTTCGTAATGGTATGGCCATATTCCTGGTGGACTGATGTAATGCACTATTTGATTGTATACCTATGGACGCTTCGAGGTGCGGAATAAGTACAAGAGAAATCAAGTCAATATCCAAGTTGAAGTGATTCCCGTTGAATGTGTCCATTTCGCATGTGTGGGTGGGAATGTATTTACCCACTTTTCACATACTTGTCTTCTTCTTGGTCGCACGCAACATCCAATTACATGGCCAAAACCACCTGCGACAAACAACCTTGTATACCATCGAACTTGACTCTCATACCTTCATCTCACGACACTTTTTTATGTTGTTCATTTTACAAGCCCTACTTAAGCGCGCTTTATTAGGAAAAGCATCCCCTTTGCAAGCACCGTTGGTCTAGACTCATCCCACATTGATGTTCGGATTTCATCAAAATCCCTTGTGAGAGCTTCCACATCTGGCACGGTTGGCAAGTTATCAATGTAAGGAATCTCCCTTGAATGAAACGGCACTTCGGACTCGTACACTCTTCGTCTAGGGGGTCTCTCTTCAAATCAGGTCCTTCCTCCTCATCCTGCTCATCACCATCCTCACGAAAAAGGGTGTCTCGTCTCCGGATTCATCGGCATTGTTATCGTAATCACTGTTCTGTTCCTCACTCTGTGCATCTGCCAGATCCCGATGTAATACGTCGTTTTCGGTCAATTGAGTGAGTACTGGTGGTTCAACTTACTCGTTTTCACTGCACAACCAACAAAAATATAAGCTACTGAATTAATAAATGCTTTCCATATGGCTATATCACTTCACTTACAAGTCGTAATTTGATGAAATTCTATGATAGACGTTTTCAATTAGGTGATGACTACCGGATGGTCCACTTGTAAAATTCATATCTGGCCGGTACCCCCTATTAAATATATGAGCGTTAATACAAATTCAATACGCCAAAAATATACATAATTAACAAAAATGAAAATTGAAGTTTACCACTCGTCTTGTGAATTATGGAAAGCAGTGTATAAATTATTTTCTCGCTGCTCATTCGCCGGCGGTGATAAGTTTAAATCAAGGAAAACTCTTTCATCCGGAACCTGTTCGGCAAAAACTGCTCCAGAATAACCACCCGATGACTGGGGGTTATCTTTACTACGCACAACCTCTTTTTTTGGAACGGCTTCAACCTTCACGTACATCTCCAACATTGTGATTACAAGAAATTCCCGGCATTCGTCCGGAGTCCTCAGAAAATCATTCAAAGTTTCATCATCGTCGATATTAATTGAACGTTTAATTGAACGGAATACGGATATCTTAATTGAACGTCGATACGGATATCTTCCAGTTACTTTAAGTATCACTGAACGTTTCCTCACACTCATTTTTTTGCATAACAACGATATCAATTTATCGTACTCTATTGTAAGTGGCAATTTAACATGACACTGAGCAGGTAAACTGTAGCCCACGGAGTTATTCTCCATCACAACCTCACCCCCCCCCCCAATATTGAAACTATTATTCTACGCTCTTCAGACATAATGAAAAAATGTTGGAGAATTTAACAACAATAAACGTTTCAACAAGAGTTAAAAAAAATTTTGAATGAATTTCTATACAATCCTAACCTCTTTATATAGGAAATGGCTAGCCGGAAATTTTATATATATAGCGCTCAAAAAGTTGGCACTATATGCTTTTGAATTATTGAAGTCAGGAATTGTTGGTGGGACCAGGAAAAAGGAGTATAGCACCAAAATACCAAGCGCTATATATAAAACTTATGTATAGCGCCAAGTATTGTGGTGCTATACATAAAAATGTCATCTTTTTTCCCCACCTATTTATGTATTTTGAGTCCAAAAGAACCACAATTGGGTTCCGGAATCATTTTAAAGATACAACCTACTAGGCTAAGGGTCTAAAAGTTTTGCAATCGAACATTATGTTTAAAATTACCAGTGAAATGGACTACAACTCTTTGATATATGTTGACCAATCTAAGGCTCGGGGGTTTAAACTATTTGACCGCGTGATTAATTTACTCACTCAAGAACAAGATTTATGCCACCTAAGCATACTTCAAGAAGAAAGGGAACAACTCGCTTTTCTTCTACTTTTCCCCCCTTTTCCTTGGAGGGAGGAGGTGCTAGTATGGGATGAAATGGAGAACCAGCAATCCGAAACGAGGAAACTTTACTGGTTATAAACCATTTATTGTTAAAGTTTGCAATCTTAGGACTAGTTTAACCATAGATTTTGCCAAAATAAATTTGGGTTTTATTTGGCAAACACATGTTTGGCCATAGATTTTACCTACATTTTGGCAAAATTCCAAATCCCAATAGCTGGTTTTGGGCCAGCCAAAATATCACTATTATATTTTTTTATTGCCCCAAACTTTTGTATTTTATAAAAGAGCCCACCATTTATTATTTTGTAATAATGTTGTATCAAATCTATTTATGTTCAAGACTATGGTTTGCGATAATATAATGAATGTTATTGATAATGATATTGTTGGGTATTTGCCATAATTTTTAGAACTTGTGGGTATAAGTCATACTTCATATTTTTCTAAAATAAATTTGGAAAATATGTTTTGAAAATTGATGTCCAAACACAATTTCATCTTCAAACCAAATTTCACCAAAATCAGATTTTTCAAAACAAATATGGGAATCTATAGTCAAACGTAGACTCTAGACTAACAAGAAAGATCCTTAGTGTTTCGAAATTTTAGCACATTTGGCAAAAAGTTAAATTCCCGTCAAAAGCTAAAAACGAACAGAAACTCGTAAACAGATCATACACTGGCCTCCTCCTGAAAAATTAAAGAGTGAAACAGCATTTATGCACAATAAAAAAAAAAGAGGTACTGCAGACTTAACTGTCGAACCAAACTGCACAGCCAGAAAACTATTGAGCTATGAATTGTGAACAATCTGAAAATTAGCTGAATCGGAAATACAGTCACACGTACTCATATAACTTTTGGGAAGAAAAAGGCCCACGGTTTGGATAGAAGTCTTGTGTGATTTGTTAAGTTGCTCCGCCTGTTTTTAACATGAACTCCACTTTGAAATATAATAGTAGTTGTTAATTTTTAAAAAGATTAAGGATGTTTCGTGTTAGATACATTAAAATGAAGATGCACTTTTGGTTTGGATTATACAACAGGGGTGTTTTCAATCACAAATTTTCACATATTAAAACAGATAGACCTCAGCGTGTTGAAAAAATACAATATTACAAGAATCTAGCACCACGAACACTAGTCTTACCATAGGTACAACTATCATAGGTAGATTAGGAGGCTCCAGCAATAAAATAGTTGGTAACCGTCTTTAACAATGGAAAAGAGAGACTATTTTTTCAAATAGTGATTAGTTGTAGTAATTTCAGCAAAAATAGGATGAGCATGGGGCATGGAAGAAAAGGGAAGAAAAGTAGCGACCTGTTCGAGGCCATAGTCAAAACAAGATGAATGAAAGGCACGGAGAATCGCTAATTCACAAATATTGCCAACCTTCAATGCAAGTATTCGTCATTGTTTATGAGACGCTCTTGCTCTGCTAATTGGCTTTCTAAGAAATAATAAACCAAATTCAAAAACCATGAACGAGGAGATGAGGGAAGGCATTGCATGGGGATGGATAAGAAGAAACTGGACAAAAGAAATGTACTACTAAACATAATGAATAGAGATCATCATGCAAAGGAAATCATAGTTGATAAAAATAAGAGAATAAAGAACAGTGCTAACATCTTTTAAAATAAAAATGTCTGGCAAAACGATCCCTATAATGATATTACAATAAAACCATTATCCAGGATGACAACTATCCAAAATTTTCATTAGTATCTCTTACAAGCAGAATGCCCAAATAGTTGCAACAACGAGACAATTATCTTAAAAGACACGCTGTGTCTTCCCCATTGTGCTCTTCAAGTACAAACACCTCACCTGTTGTGATAACAATTAAACCAGGTCAATAAAAGAAAACACAGCATTCTGTCTCAAACAATAATTCAAAGGAAAAAGCAGATGCCTAAACTGAGATATGCCAGATGGACTTACGTTTTGCCAATTTTTCTTTAGCAATGACACAAGGAAATTCACACTCATTTGCACATTCTGGAAGATTTGTTTCTCCTCCATGTCAAGATTGCCAACAGCAACACCCATGCAAAGCACTTTCTTCAATTGGAACTTGATTGTGGCCTTGGTTTCGTTAACCTTAGACTCGAGTGACTCCTGGTGGGAAACAAGGCTAGGAAATTTACCTGCATTCACAAGGAGCCAGTTAAGAGACCTTAAATGGGGGCTTAATCAAGAGCAAACCACCTCAAGAAAGAACAAAATTAAGAGAGTTAAAGTACTTGCCAGCCTTGTTCAGACCGGGACCCAAGAGACGAGGAATCTGCTTGATGACAGATTCTGAAGCCAAGAAAGCATGGTACTTCTTGGCAAGCTTCTTAACTAGCTTCTTGTTCTTGTTAAGCTTCTTGAGGCTTTCCACATCCATGTACTCCAACCCGATCTTTTCAGCCTGCAAACACGTGTGGCAATGGCAAATTGTGATTATCTCCCTAAAAAAACTAATGGTTCAAGTACAATTCACCTAACAGTAGCGTGTATAATTTTCTATAATTAGTACCCAGAAAATTTACCATCAAATGCAACAACACAAGATCAACATCATAAAGCTAAAAATTAAACATCCTACTAATCGGCATTCACACATAATTTGCAGATTTACCCTTGCAACTAATGGGACTTCTGGCGCCATTACATCTTTTAGCCAAGTTACCACACTATTTGAGTCATGATCAAATCATGCAATTGCATTTTATACACAAGAAACGCATCACAGACTAGAAGAGAACACATAGAAACAAAGGTAGAAAGACAAACTAATAAACAAAGCACAAAATATTTTCCAACCTGTGAAAAACACATTTTGACTGTGATTCCACTCTTTTTAACTGCTCTTGAACTGTTAGGCAATCATCATTGATGATAACATCATAGTGCCCATAGCAATTACAGAACCGTGCATGAAATTTTGAATTTTCAACTCATACTGCTCCAGACACACATTCAGCAATGCATAAATGTATTATACAAAATATGTCAATTGACAATAATACAATCAATTCATTCTCAATATAATTTTCCAAGTAATAACTACATATACACTATGATGATAACATCATAGTGCCCATAGCAATTACAGAACCGTGCATGAAATTTTGAATTTTCAACTCATACTGCTCCAGACACACATTCAGCAATGCATAAATGTATTATACAAAATATGTCAATTGACAATAATACAATCAATTCATTCTCAATATAATTTTCCAAGTAATAACTACATATACACATTGTTAAATAATTGACAATTAAAATAATGATATTAAGGGCAGCAATGGAAATCCACTCAGCAGTAGCATATGCACTTTCAACTACTTTATTTTTATAAGCGAGAACTCGGTGGAAAATGTGTCCACCACTCTACCCTTTTCCATTTAAATACCAAGCTTTAGTTAGCAAATACTTTATGAGGTAAACAAGAATCAAATGAAGCTCAAGTGTAGCCATTAACTAACGCAAAAAGGAGGATTACCTCCTCAACGTGCTGAGCATCTCCGAGCATACAAATCTTCATCTTAGGACGAGGAATGTGAGGCAGTTTCACAGATCCACTGAAACGCTTGTCCTTTTGGGGATCATAGTTCTTAAGCCCAATCTGGAGCTCAATTGTCTCTGTGAACTTCCTCTTCTTCTCATTGCAATCATTCTTAATTACAGAGATTGCTTCTCTTAGGGCTTCACTCTGAAGCTTACTGTTCCAAAATTAAAATGCAACTAATTTAACGCATATACTCAACAAGACCAAACAATAAAAACAAAAAATAACTATTTTACAAATGTTATTAATAACAATATATTAAGAAGCCAGCAAATAAGAGTAAAAATTACCTCATAGCTCAAGCACTTCTCTTTTGCCTTCTAAATTCACTGGTGTCAATCAAATAAGATAAAAAAAAAATCAGTATTTCAGCTAGAAATTAGCGATATTTTCACGGGTTTTTTGGGCAGCCAAACAGAACTTTTGTAACAGTAATCTCTAGGTTAAAGTTTAAGGCCCTCGAAATGGTGACTGTGTTAGTGGGAGAGAAGAAGAGATACCTGTAGGAGAAAACCCAAATTAGGGTTTGTAAGCGCCGTTCGAGTGACGAATGGAGAGTTCGTTCAGTGCTATATAAGTGATAAATATAGGGCTATATACGTTGGGCTTGGTGAGATAGATTAGAGAACCTGGGCTATTAAATGACCGCTACAACCCAATTATCAGCAGGCCCATTTTGCATAAATTTATGGTAGAATAGGCAAACAGACACCTGTAGTTGCAGAAAATTCTATTCCTGCCCCCTGCTCTACTGTGAATTTTCATCTAGACACCTTTAGTTGCTCAAACAAACTACTTTCAAGCGTATTTGTCAATCGCAAATATTGCCACCACATTGGAAAATAATCACAAGTTTTTGCCAAGTAATTTTGGAATCAAAATCACTAAAATATTTTGCCTTGTCACCTTTTTTCTATAAAATGTTCACAATTCCTTCTCTCTTCGTCTTTCTTTCTGCACATCTCCATTATCGTCTCTCTCTTTTATCTCGTTATTATCTATTTCTATTGGGATTTTTTTCTCATTGTTACAACTATTTCTCTCAGTGATTTTCCTTTCTTGATTTTGTTGGCTTCAGTTTTTAAAAGCATATATTTTCGATGCTACAACTATTGAAGGATTACCAATTGATCACCCTTCAAAAATCAAATATATAGTTCAAAAATAATCCTTAGCAAATTCCTCACTTTCCAATTGCGCATAATAGAGTCTAACATTCACCTAGGTAGGTCATGAATATCGGGCCAAACTATTAGCTTATGTATAATCTGATATGTTACACCATCATCTCCTCCCCTGATTCTGGTGTACATCTAGTGAAACTATCGTCTACCTTACGTATAATACTCTCGAAAAGGCAGCCATAAAGTTGCTTCTAAAGGTATTAAACATGCTTAGTTCATGGGAAATAGATTGGCATCAAATATCAAATATAGGGAACTATAAAAAGGGGAGTTATAACATTAAAATGGCTTGATAATATCTTCATGAGTACTAATGTAGTAGTTTATAACTTGTCTAAGTATCTATGCATACAAATCTTGGTAATTTACCTAGTATTAGGGCGGAAAAGGGTGGTATATTAGTTTCCGCAGCATTACTTATACCAACACGTAACACGTGTAACTACATTTAGGGATGTATTAGGAGCTATTATAATTAACACAAATCATATATGAGATTATTCTAGGGAGTTACAATAATTTATTGGGGCATTATATATGCAATTATGTTATCCTTAAAAGACATAATAAGGTCACATGTTCGCGTAGCTACATAGTAATTATAGTGTAATTATATGTTTGGTAATTAGTCTAAAAACCTATATATTTTTGTCCAATCATCTAATTTCTGAATTGACTTGCTAAATAAGTTGCACGTTTTGATCTATGTGAGTATTATCATTGTTGTTAGTATTGGTCAATATATTGGGAATAGAACCACGAGGTTTCAAATTCAAAATCCAGTAGAAGCAAAAAACTTTAGGTGATTTCTTTTCATTTGCTGGTACTGATAGGAGTTACATGGTATCACATGGAACAATCAAGGTACATACAAATTGATCCGAATACTACCGTCATTTAAAAATACTATTGTAGTTCTTAAATTGCTCAAAGATTAAACTGTACTTTGCTTATCGCATCAAACTTGTAACTCAATATTCTGAGCTCCAGAAATTCAATATGTTTACCGAATCAAAGTGATCGATATGATCGAAAATTGTATCTAGGACTATACACACAAGCAAGTCGACGAAGAGCATAGTAAGAGGCCGAGACTTAAGAGTGAGCAATCACCTAGTCCTTCCAAAAAATAAGAGCAGATTATCTGTCACGACCCAAAATACACCAGAGGTCGTGATGGCGTCTAACATCACTCAAACAAGCCAACGATGAATGTTTAACTTAATTACCCATTTTAGTATTTTCGAAATCATAATTTTCATCAATTAAATAGTAAGACATAGAATTTACAGGGTTGTTCATACTGTTTTCACAACTGCAATAAAGGACAACCCATAAGTACCCCCAATACCCAGTGTCACAAGTGCATGAGCATCAATTAGGAAATAAAATACATCTGTCTGAGATACAAATTAGACAGGAGAATACAAATAACTCTTATGGAGACTTTATAGGCTGCAGATCGAAACATGAAATGCATCTCACGGTAAGTCCCTGCATCATCCGCGCCTCTGCGCCCAAAAGATCACTAGACATATATGTACCTGCACAAAAATATACAGCAAATGCAGTATGAGTACGTAAATCAACGCGTACTCAGTAAGTATCTAGCCTAACCCCAGAGAAGTAATAACGAGGGGTCGACATCGACACTTACTAGTGGTCTAATAAGACATATACAGTAAGAAATAAACAGATATGGAGCAGAGTAAATAAACGAATTAAACAAATATAAATATATGATACAATCATTCTCTCAACAATAAGCTCAACTCTCAATTAGTAATCACCTCCTCCACCTGAGTGTGTCTCTCTCTCTCTCTCTCTCTCTCTCTATATATATATATATATATATATATATACATGTACACACAATGGATTAGTGTTAAAAGGGCCAGTGTATCTGGGAGTTTTACTGATTTGAATTGTGATGATTATGACGATGTCATAATTCAAATCAGTAAAACTCCCAGATACATTAGCCCTTTTAACAAATAATACGCACGATTCCATAGAAGTATTTTATAGAAATGTCGAGGCGTACGGCCCGATCCTAGCATAATCTGGTATATAACGATAGATACATCTATTATATATATTGCCGAGGCGAATGACCCGCTCCCATGAGAGCGTGGTACATAATCTTGCCGATACGAACGGCCCGGTCCCATAAAGTGTGCGCACTGCCGAGGGTCAAACGGTACGAACCATAGATGTATCTATCCAACCGAGGTGAACAGCCCGATCCTATTAGAATAAGAAGCTTTGACGGGTCCTTGGCCCCACTCACGAAGGAACATGTGAGTTATAAGGAGCTTTGAGGAAACATTTCGATGAGAACGCATAGCGCGAGAGAAATTCATATGAGGAGTATATTTATTCTGCGGCTAATCATGAAACTCGTCAAATCTCTGCAATAGCAAGTCTATCACTCTGCGTCCGTCTAGTCTCAAGTAGTAATGCGAAGTAAAAGAATTTAATAAGCAAGAGATCATCCAAATAGTACAGTTATAGCATGGCGTGAACCTGAGTCTACCCGGACAATAACATGAATATAGCTACGTACGGATTCTCGTCACCTCATGCGTACATAGCCCCCGCAACAAGTAACACATATCAATTACAATACCTAGGGGTAGTTTTCCCCTCACAGAGTTAGACAAGAGACTTACCTCGCTTCGAAATTTCACAAGCGGCTCCAACGCCGCTTTAACACCTCAAATCGGTGCCCGTCGCTCCAAAACTAGTCAAATAGTGTGCAAACCAATAAATATATATTCTAATACTCATAACAAATTGATTTGAACAATTTTCCAACTTTGCTCGAAAAGTCGATAAAGCCACACTCGGGCCTACATGCCCGGATTCCGAATTTTTTCGAAGATAAACATTACCCATAACATTACGAACTCAAATATATAATTTATTCTCAATTCCATGTCCAATTTCATGATCAAAATCTAAAAATACCAATTTCTAGGTTTTTCTTCAAAATCCTAAATTTCTACTAATTTTCATGTTTAAATCCATATATAAACCATGTATTTAACTCACAATATGTGAGAATTACTTACCTCATGAAATATGATAAAATGGCACTCCAAAATCTCCCCCAAGGCCGACTCTAATGAGAGAAAAGAGGTGAAATGAGCCAAAACCCGATTTGGCTAACTTATACATTCTGCCCATGCGACTTGCACACTTGTGAAGCCAAAGGCCGCTTCTGCGACACCAAGACTGCTTCTGCGGAAAACATTGGAGGCCGCCCCCTTCGCACCTGCGGATAACATCCCGCTCCTGTGACATTGCAGGTGCACAAATCCACCTCACTCATGCGCTCCACTCCGCTTCTGCGCTCCAAGAGGCTGCATCTGCGCCATCGCAGATGCAAAAAAAGTCTCGCACCTGCAGACATTGCCCAGCTTGCCCAGAACCGCTTCTGCGATCCTCCTGGCCGCTTTTGCGGCCCCGCACCTGCGCCAAAACCTCGCAGGTGAGGTTACACCAGATGGCAGCAGCTCTAGCATTCCTCCAAGCCCAAACTCGATCTATTTACCATCCGAAATTCACCCGAGGCCCTCGGGACCTCAGCTAATTATACCAACACGTCCCAAAATGAAATACGAACCTAGTCGAAGCCTCAAAGCACGTCAAACAACATCGAAATCATGAATCGCGCCTCGAATCATACTTACAATTTTCCAAATTCTATAACTTGTGTCGAAATGTACCAAATCAATCCGGAATGACTTCAAAATTTGCACACAAGTCCTAAATGACATTACGGACCTATTTCAACTTCCAAAATCGCAATCCGACCCCAGTATCAAAAGGTCCACTCCCGGTCAGATTTTCCAAAAAACTCTTCAAATTTCCAACTTTCGCTAAATGACCCTGAAATGACCTACGGACCTCCAAATCTACATCCGGACGCACTTCTACGACCAGAATCACCCTATAGATCTATTCCTAGGCTCGGAATTCCAAACGGACATCGATAATATTAAAATATACTTCAATTCAAATTTATGAAATTCTTTCAAAATGCCAACTTTTTACAATATGTGCTGAAATGCTCCCGGGTCATCCAAAACCTGATTCGGAATACGCCCAATTCCAAAATCGTCATACGAACTTATTGGAACCTTCAAATCCCGATTCCGAGGTCGTTTACTCAAAAATCAAACCTTAATCAATTTTCCAACTTTAAGCTTCCGAAATGAGAATTTTCCATCTAAGTCATCCCCGAACTTCCCGAAATTCAATTCCGACCATACGTGCAAGTCATAATACCTGAAGTGAAGTTACTCATGGTCTCAAACCACCAAACGACGTGCTAGGGCCCAAAATGACCGGTTGAGTCGTTACATTCTCTCCCACTTAAACATACATTCGTCCTCGAACGGGCGAAAACCTACTCCGAAGTTGTCCGAAATCACTGTTTAACACCTCGTGCACCTACTTATGCTACCACAACCCAGTTGAGCACATTAGCTCGAGCCAACTTGAAGATCCTCCCTTTTATTTAGTCAAGTAAGCCTTAGAACCAAATTCCAACATCCGAAATTCTCTACCAGGCCAGTCTCCAACATATAAACACCGTATCAATCACTACACACTGTACCAAACATGATTGTATACCCTTACTGAATTCACACCATGCACCGCATAATTCACATGACCATAATAACACCCTCTGGCCACAATAGCCGAAATCTCACGAATATGGTGCCCACAACACACTTCATGACGCCTATAAGTCATGTTTCAAGTTTTGCAATACTGCCACGATGGAAGAGATGTGTAAGAACTCATAACCACCTGCCGAATCACAATTTATGGAGTCTTTCCTCCTGACAAGAATCATTACCTCATTCTGGATTGATTAATGATATTTGTTCTTTAACGTGCCTTATATAAATCCGATCGCACTGATCTCAGGTCCAATAATCTCGTCTTACCCAGTTTAAGCTGCTCCACCAATAAGCCACTGTAAACAGTATCTAAGATTTCATATGACGCGACAATGTGCCAACAAGCTACAAACTCGAATGTGATACATAAGGAAAAATGAACTTAGGAAAGAACTACTCAACCCACGTAACTAATTAAACAACCGAAAAGATGTTATGAACCTTCCTCATAAAATAAGAAACAAAACACACAAGAATAGATATGGGGAGTTGTACTCAACATCACATTGTTGCGGTGTGCAACACGATCCAACCAATGTACCCGTGGCGGCATGCCAACCGATCCACACGTAATAATCTATAAGGAAATACTTACCGAGCTAGAATGCTCATACCTACGAAATACCCGAATGTCGACTGCAAGCACGCCAAATTCATAATACCATCCCTGGGGAGATAGATAGCGTCATACGCTACAAAACTCAAGCATGACTAAGGTGCAATAATTGACCTGCATTTCGAGAGCCATCCTGCTCTCATAATACCACAAACTATATGGGATCTCGATACGAGTGCAAATAATCATACCGTCTCACAATCCCCATGGCACAATAAAGATTACACAGAATAGCTGACAATAGAAATAACATCCAAGGCCCGAAGACTCCTCCATAAATAATGCTATGCTGAAATGAACACATTCGGCCCGATATAGAGCACACACTCACGTTTAGATCCATCCGCGGACCTCAAGTCGATTCTGATCGTACCATACTGGGCCAATAACCTTTCAAGTATCCGCAGTAACCTCTTCCCTAACACATAAGAACAACCGTCGAATCCAGAACAAACTTCCGTAGTTCACAACCAAGTGAATAGAGCACCTTCCAGGCCTAAACTCTCACATTAGTGATAGTACCATAATCTCCAAACTTGGTTTCAGTCTTTAATAAATCAAGTGACTGCATGCCACACTTATGAAATCTTCCCGTGGGATACACTCCCATGACTTTTCGCACCATATAACAAGTCTGTACATCTATACCACCGGCCATACTAATGTTGTAAAGCAAATCGAGAATCGGCAAATCAGTACACAAAGCCTCTTACATATGACAACGATTTTAGGTGGCGCTAAAAACAATACCAACTTACTCTAAACATCTGAATTCTTTCCTACTCATCAGAAGCCTGTGACATTCTTGTCTACACTGAACCGCAACCTTGATCCTCAACTTCTGATTCCCCATGCCGCTCACCACACCTAACATGCCAATATGCGAGAGTAAAAGAATTCCATCATAACTCCTGAACCACTAATAGAATAAACACTCCATCATATAGAAACCTTTCACTTAACTCATTTCAGGAGAACCATTGCAATACACGACTGAATTCCTATAACTGCAGAAAATACAATCTGCAAGTAGTGGTCTAAACTTCCATAACTCTTATGGGATCCATCTACATATAATAGGCTATTATAATCGAATACCTCCAAATAAATCAAATTACGGCGGCCATCAAGCCTCGCACGTACTGCCACAAATTACCTGCATAACTTAATACGCTGAAGGAATTGATCATTGCCACCATCATGTCGATTCAACCATTGCTAACTGATCTGAGTTCTTCTAACTTACTCTGGACTTGCCTTAGAAATAATAATAACTCCATTCAAAATATAACGAACTCAATCTGCATTCATTCTGAGTGACCCTATTTCACGAGACCACGTTACCTCAAAACCCACGAACTAACTCATATCCTTCTTGTGCACACATTCGCATCTTCAACTGGTACACCCATGCTGATAATTCCTCTACGAATATGAAGTTATCTTCTCTCATTCCTCGAATGCTACACCGAAGACTAATGATAACATAGAACACTCCAAGCCCCTTTCATAATCCACTACAAAAGCTCGATACTTAACCATACCACGGACTCGAAATTCTTAGGCACTGCACTTTAATTTTGAACCCACTAGGACCATTGTTGAGAGTCACCCACTCTGACTTGTTCCCGAATATAATCAAATTCTAAGGCTTTGCTAGCACATGAACACCCTCTCAAAGAAGCAACCAACTGAATTCTTTTCCTTGTACATCACATCCACACGAAGCATAAACTCTGAGTCTTCTCAAAACTGAACACGAACCGATAAGGCCAAATATAACACACATTCCTCAAATCCTTTGCTCAAATTACCACTAATGTTTTCTTTACTTAGTCGTAATAACCCAACAATATACCGATAACCAGAAACAGCACAAGTAGACAACCACTCAATCCAATCATAGACGGTGGGGGCTCTCCCACTTAGCTTGAAGCTACAATTACATAACCCTAAGACCCACCGAGATTCCTTCTTCCCATTGACATCAGCTGAAAGTCCAACAATACATTCCAAACTCGAAGTCATGTTACATCTAAATAAAATACGTGGGCCTAGTCACTGTCGACCATGAATTCCCAAATGGCTCCAAGCTTTTCTCAAGGCGTGTGGTCATCCTACCACAGAACCCATATATTATTTTGCCACTCTCCAACTTTGGTTAAACCCTCTCCTTTAAGCAACTCCTTGACTTCTGCTTTTCATTCTTGACCTTATAGCAATTCAACCACCGCAAAACACCTCCCTCCATGCCCTTCCTCATACTTCGCTACCTGAATATTGCCCCAAATCAAATCCATACCTGTAGCACCTGAACAAATGAGTCGTTGCCAACTCTAAACCTCGTAGAAGATCATTTTTCTCGAGCCATCAATATTAGAAACACCAATTTGATTCTGAACTGCGACACACCGCTATCTCTGACAACCGCTCCTCAGGCACCATTTCACAACACCTTGCCCCGAAGGACAAAAATCAAGGAAGACCATAACACCGGCGAACCTTAATGTGTTCAACAAGGACGACAATGCTACATCACAATTGAGAATTTCACCACGCTAGAAAATACTAAGTCTCATTATTTCATCAACCAAGGCCTGAACATCCATAGTCTGATTGCCTTTCTTCCGCCGGAATTTAAATGCTGAACCTCTAAGCCGTGAATTGAGAAATCCTCCTTTCAAGTTATTCACTGCCACGACCCATAAATAAGCACCATACCATTACACCAACACTGTGCGATTGCGGCGCATGAATCATTATAACAATCAATGCCCAACCTCAAACATAAGCAATACTAATACTGAACTAAAACAACAGAACATCCTTCCCTAAGGCGATGCCAATAGCCCGATCAAATACGCAGGGAGAAACATCATGCACCATATCTGCAGTACCATTACAATTCCTCGATTCCCAATCGATAACAAGCGCTTCTCGTAGCATAAGATTGAGTAGGAAGGAAATAAAGGCATAAGCCTCAAAGGAAACAAATCACACGATGAGGAATCAATAAGGGAAATGCTCCTAACAACCCATTAGCCTCTCGAAGATAAGTACAAACGTCTCTGTACCAACCGGCAAGACTCTACTAGAGTTGCTCATGACTCGTGAGACCTAAGTGAACCTAATGCTCTGATACCAAGCTGTCACGACCCAAAATCTACTAGAGGTCGTGATGGCACTTGTCATCGCCGTCAAACAAGCCAACAATGAATGTTTAACTTAATTACCCATTTTAGTCTTTTCGAAATCATAATTTTCATCAATTAAATAGTAGGACATAGAACTTATAGGGTTTGATACTGTTTTCACAACTGCAATAAAGGACAACCCATGAGTACCCCCAAAACCCTATGTCACAAGTGCATGAGCATCTACTAGGAAATAAAATAAAATACATCCGTTTAAGATACAAATTAGACAGGAGAATACAAATAACTCTAATGGAGACTTTACAGGCTGTAGATCGTAACATGAAATGCATCTCACGGTAAGTCCCCACATTATCCGTGCCTCTGCGCCCAAAAGATCAATAGAGATATATGTCCCTGCACAAAAATATGTAGCAAGCATAACATGAGTACGTAAATAAATGTGTACCCAATAAGTATCTAGCCTAACTCCAGAGAAGTAGTGACGAGGGGTCGACATCGACACTTACTAATGGTCCAATAAGACAGATACAGTAAGAAGTAGACAAATATAGGGTAGAGTAAATAAACTAATTAAACAAGTATAAATATGTGGTACAATCCTTCTCTCAACAATAAGCTCAACTCTCGATTAGTAGTCACCTCTTCCACCGGAGTATGTATGTATGTATGTATGTATGTATGTATGTATGTATGTATGTATGTATGTATGTATGTATGTATGTATGTATGTATGTATGTATGTATGTATGTATGTATGTATGTATGTATGTATGTATGTATGTATGTATGTATATATATAATGGACCTCACCAGATAGATCATCATAATTCAAATCAGTAAACTCCTAGATGCACTCGCCCTTTTGACAAATAATACGCACGATTCCATAGAAGTATTTTGCAGAAATGTCGAGGCGTACGACCGATCCCATCATAATCTGGTATATAACCATAGATACATCTATTATATATATTACCGAGGGGAATGACCCGCTCCCATGAGAGTGCGGTACATAATACCGTCGAGGCGAACGAATCGAACGACACGAACTATAGATATATCTATCCTGCCGAGGCGAACTGCCCGATCCCATTAGAATAAGAAGCTTTGACGGGTCCTTGACCCCACTCACGAAGGAACGTGTGAGTTACAAGGAGCTTTGAGGAAACTTTTCGATAATAACGCATAACGCGAGAGAAATTCATAAGAGGAGTACATTTATTCCGCGGCTAATCATGCAACTCGTCAAATCTCTACAATAGCAAGTCTATCTATCACTCTACGTCTGTCTAGTCTCAAGTAGTAATGCGAAGTGAAAGAATTTAATAAGAAAGAGATAACCCAGATAGTACAGTTATAACATTGCGTGAACCTGAGTCTACCCGGACAATAACATGAATGTAGCTACGTACGAACTCTCATCATGTCGTGCGTACGTAGCCCCCGCAACAAGTAACACATATCAATTACAACACCTAGGGGGTAGTCTCCCCCTCACAGAGTTAGATAGGAGACTTACTTCGCTCCGAAGTTCCACAACCGGCTCCAATGCCGCTCTAACGCCTCAATTAGGTGCCCGTCACTCTAAAACTAGTCAAAAAGTGTGCAAACCAATAAAAATATACTCTAATACTCATAACAAATTGATTTGAATAATTTCCCAACTTCGCTCGAAAAGTCGATAAAGCCACAATCGGGCCCACGTGCTCGGATTTAGAATTTTTTTAAAGAGAACCATTACCCATAATATTAAGAACTCAAATATATAATTTATTCTCAATTCCATGTCCAATTTCGTGATCAAAATCCATATATACTAATTTTTAGGTTTTTCTTCAAAATCCTAAATTTCTACTAATTTCTATGTTTAAATCCATATTAAAACATGTATTTAACTCACAATATGTGGGAATTACTTACCTCATGAAGGATGATAAAGTGGCACTCCAAAATCGTCCCAAGTCCGGCTCCAATGAGAGAAAAAAGGTGAAATGAGCCAAAACTCGATTTGGCTAACTTATACATTCTGCCTAGGCGACTTTCGAACATGCGGACAACGTCCCGCTTCTGCGACACCAAGACCGCTTATGCGGAAAACACTGGAGGTCGCCTTCACAATTGCAGACAACGTCCCGCTTCTGCAATATCACAGCTATGCAAATCCATCTCGCTCTTGCGCTCCGCTCCACTTCTGCGCTCCAAGAGGCCACATCTGCGCCATCGCAGATGCGAAAAAAGTCTCGCACCTACGGGCACTGCCCAGCTCGCCCAAAACCGCTTTTGCGACCCTCCTGGCCACTTCTACGACCCCGCACCTGCGACCAAAACCTCACAGGTGTGGTTACACCAGATGACAACAGCTCATACATTCTTCTAAGCCCAAACTCGATCCCTTTACCATCCAAAATCAGCCTGAGGCCTTCAGGACCTCAACCAATTATACCCACACGCCCCAAAATGAAATACGAACTTAGTTGAAACCTCAAACCACGTCAAACAATATCAAAATCACGAATCGCGTCTCGAATCAAACTTATAAATTTTCAAATTTTCAAATTCCATAACTTGTGCCGAAACGTACCAAATCAATCCGAATGACTTAAAATTTTGCAAACAAGTCCTAAATGACATTATGGACCTATTCCAACTTCCGAAATCGGAATCCGACCCGATATCAAAAGGTCCATTCCCGGTCAAACTTTCCAATTTTTTTTTTCAAATTACTAACTTTCGCTAAATGACCCCGAAATGACCTACGGACATCCAAATCTACATCCAGACGCGCTTCTAAGACCAGAATCACCATACAGAGCTATTCCCAGGCTCGGAATTCTAAGCGGACATCGATAACATTAAAATACACTTCAACCCAATTTATGAAATTCTTTCAAAATGCCAACTTTCCACAATAGGCGCCGAAATGCTTCCGGATTATCCAAAATCCGATCCGGACATACGCCCAAGTCTAAAATCATCATACGAACCTGTTGGAACGTTCAAATCCCGATTCCGAGGTAGTTTATTCAAAAGTCAAACCTTAGTTAGTTTTTCCAACTTTAAGCTTCCGAAATGAGAATTTTCCATCTAAGTCAGCCCCAAACTTCCTGAAATTCAATTCCAACTATACGTGCAAGTCATAATGCCTGATGTGAAGTTACACATGACCTCAAACCACCGAACGACGCGCTAGGTCTCAAAATGACCGGTTAGGTCGTTACATTATCATAGTGTTTTGTGCTCATTATTGACGATCTCTTTTGTATTGTGAGGACCCCAACCACATATCTAATATGCTGGATGTGACTATTCGAAGGCTATTATAACATCAATCACCAAGCTTAAATTATAGGCAAAATACCTTAAAAGGAAACTTTTTACAGTGCGGGGTCCTGTCCATTGGACGAATTGGGTAATGGGAGAATGGCAACTGGGCCCTGCAGTGGTAGAACCTCGTGAACCCCTCTAAACTTGGCATGTATTATTGGTTATATCCTTAAACTATCCGTGGTCTTAATTACTCCCTATACTTGGTTATTCAATAGCTGTTGCCCCTTTGGATGATCTCATCATAGGAAAGTGGCATGCACTCGCTAGCCACGTAGATTTTCCTGTCCATGTGGCATTTTTTTTTAAAATAAAATATATTTTACACATTTTTAAGTGTGTTACTTTTTTAGATAATCTTTTTCGAATAAAATTTATGATAAAACTTGGCTAGAACTACATTATTTAGACTAAAAAAATTCATTTGGCTAAAAATACTAAGCTTTTAGTTATTATTTTTTGAATTTGACATGAAAATAAAAATTTATATAGTTGAAATAAATAGTCAAGAAATCTAAAAAGATATAAAAAATATATAGTTTGATTTTTATTATTTTGGCTACAATTTTTTATATAGCTCTAAATTATGGAGCTCTAAAAATATTTTTTTTACAAATATTACCGGAAAAAGTAAAAATATATAGCTGAAATAAATAGTAATTGCATCAAAAGAAGAAATAAAAAGAGCGTACAATTGCAAGCTCACCATTTTGGCTATATCTTTTTATTTGGTAAAAATAATGGAGCTGTAGCCATTTTTTTAAACTGATTTGACGCGAAAATAAAAATGCACAATTAAAATAAAAAAAATTATATCTAAAGAAAAAAATAACAGGAAATACACAACTAGTACTCCATTATTTTTGCTAAAAGTTTTCTATTTGGCTAAAATGATGGAGTTCCAACCAAACTTTTATAAATTTGCTCCCAAAAAAACGAAATATGCAGTTGGAACAAATAGCCATATCTATAGAAGAAATTAAAAATAATAAAAGTTAGAGTAAAACCCACATTATATGTTAAGATGAATCAAGAAGAAATACATAGTTGTAATAAATAAATCAGTATATATGACTATATGACAATTAAAAGTTAAAAAATAATCTACTTAGAAGTTAATTTGTTGATATTTCTTCACTCTCACGCACTTAAAAGAGAGTGCACCCACACTCTTTGCCACATTAACATTCAAGGGATGACTCTCAAAAGATCAAATTCAAGAGGGTAATTAAGATTATGAATAATTTAAAGGCGTAACGTTTATGAGAGTTTCCGCCTAAAGTACATCATAAATGTGAGTTCCAATCCACTTTTCGAACCATCAATTTCGTTACCGGGCAATATGAGCGCTAACAAGTGCATATAACAAGAATTTTGCTTTTAATAAAGCAATATGCTTGCATATTAAAGGTCTAAATTACTGTCCACTTCATTTGAAATAATTTAGTTCATTGAATATAATAATTACTACTCGTACATGACTAAATTCCGTTGACTTGTTCAAACAATAATATTGCATTAGCCAACAGAATAAAGAGGCAAAATAAGGGGGGGGGGGGTAAAATAGCAAAAAAAGAAAAAAAAAGAAAAAAAAACTTTTCTTAAAAGAGAAACAGCGGTCCAAAAGTCTATCGTTCTAAAGTAAACTCAGCCACAACCCGACCGGGTCGAATGAAAAACCCAAACCGACCGGGTCGAGCTAGGTTAATAACTTAATATACAGGGGGTAGTAACGCTTTGTTTTCAGAACGAAGTCCAAAGCTATTATCGCACTTCTCCATATTTCTTCAAAAAAGTAGCAGATCTAAGCAAACCCCAGAAAGAGATTTACTATTAGGAAAATGGAGGGGACATCAGCTAGAAGAAGCGGCGGCGGGGTTATGGAAGGATTTTACAGACTTATTATGCGCCGTAACTCTGTTTACGTTACCTTTGTCATCGCTGGCGCTCTCCTCGGCGAAAGGGTCAGTCTTTTCTCTTATGTCCTTTTTACATTTTTGTGTAGATTTTGGTTTATTTCAATTGGATCTGAAAAATATCGGATCAGTTTAACGGATTTAACAAACCAGATCGGTGTGGCGCAGTTTGTGTTTTTCTTAATCTCTATGTTTGTTTGTTGCAGGCGGTGGATTACGGGGTTCATAAGCTCTGGGAGATGAACAATGTTGGGGTATGCACAATTTTCCCTTTTTTTTTTTTTGTCTTTTGACATGCTTCTGTGTATCTTGTTTGTCGAATTATATTATGTTTAATTTCCTGTGTATTTTTGCTGTGGTATTGTGGTAGGGGTCATTTTATTTCATTTGAGAGTGGTGTCTTAATTAGGTTGCAGCTAATCTCGCATATTATGTGTAGGGCATGAACACTTTCTAATTATATGGATAGGTCTTGATTATTTGGAAGTTGTTGTGCCTTACGGTCCTTTATTGTTCTTATGATGCATGTTTTTCATTGATTAGATTTTGTGAAACAAAGGAAGATGGTAGTGATGGATGAGTTTTACCAAAAGCCATAGGCCAATAGCCTTAGGGGTCGTTTGGTTTGAATTTGAAGACAAGTTATGTCGGGATTAGTTATGCTGAGATTAGTTATCCTATTGTTATTTCTTATTGACTGGTTGATATGCTGTGTTAATCTTGGGATTATCAATTTTACTACTTTATCATGGGATTACTATTTTACCCGGTGGCAGGTACAAGTTATCCCGGTACTATTTTTAATCATAGAATAACTTATCCCAGGATTAGTAACCAAACAAGGGATAAGGCGGTACTAAATTTCCCCCCTAGATTATTGTTGCTTATTCATCATATCAAACGACCCCTTAGGATATACCATCATGCGATTCTATAAATTGATTAAGAATCTCAAATAACAATCTTGAGTTCTTTTGGATGAGTTGTGACTTGTGATTATGTCTCAAGTTTAAATGATGTATTGGTTAAGTGCTATAAATGGATTGGTTCACTTTTCTGCTGATGTCGAACAGTGAAAGATGGTCATAATGTATGTGTCTAGTACTTTAATTTGCGCAGCTTGCATCAGGTAGTTTCACCTCTTTTGAGGTGATTGTTAGGTGGCTCAAGTGTTTGAGCAGTTAGAAGCTTGTATTCCCTCTATCCCATGTGATAGAAACATTTACCCACGTCATAAGACCAATTAAGAACTTTAATCTATCACACTATATACCTTAGTAACAAAATGATGTTTCTGGTTTTCAGTGTCGAATCATATCTATACTCGCTCGTTCTCACTCACACACACACGCTAACCATTAATTAATCTTTAATCTTATCAGAAAAAAAATATTTAGTCTTTAGTTTAATAGGTGTCAAAATAAGGGTGTGACCTAGCGGGTCAATGTGGTGGAATGAAAACCATGGGAGAGAGTCTAAATCTTAGCGAAGATGAAAATGTGGGGTATTCCTTCCAATTTTCTTAAGCTTTTGTGGGAAGAGTTATCCGATACTTTTGTTGGTGGGAGGTAGCAGGAGCCCGGAGGAATAGTTGAGGTGCATGTAAGTTGGCCGGGCACCATCGTTATAAAAGGATACTTGTCTCACATAGAAATAAGATAAGTAGACTATTTTTTGGGTCACATTTTTGAAAGATTCAATAAGGGAGGTTGCTTGATTTAGGCTTCCGTAACTGGTGCATGTATCAACAAATGTTCTCTCACATTCTCTGTTGAGCATCGGTTTTGACTTGGTTGTATGCATGAATGTCACTGATATTATGCTGTCAATGGATATCCTAAAAGTGCCTAAATATATGCCAGCTTACTTGTTTTACAATGTTACTTTGTCTATTAATATCCTGAAAAGAAAAGACAATTCTAGTCTTAGTTGGATGTGATCAGACGTAACATGTCTTTATCTTGTCCTTGTTCAGTTAGCAATTTTTATTTGTTGAAGTGATGTAGAGTGCCAATTGAACTAACGAAACTTTCAAATGCAGTGAGGCCTTTCAGCCCTTCTTCTAAAGTTTTTATAAAATTTCTAATGCATTTTTTTGTAGTTTTTTGGTCAATGAGCAATCTTTTAAAATTTATAAGGTATTATTATAGGGCTTGCATAATTCCAGTAGTTGCTCAGAAAGGGGTATTTTAGCTGTTTTGTTCTTTGGGCTCACGTGGGTCAAACATGTACTTGACCTGCTGTTTTGACTATTGAGAGTTCAAGAATTTTGAAAAAAGCTCATTAGTAGCCTATTGTCTAAACTTAGCCTTAAGTTGACTTAGTTCTCACAAAGTGACTCATGATCACTGTTAAATCACAACCCAAAATAAAGCCGGTTCATTATCAGTCTCTTGGAATATGCTTATATGAGGAATCTGGAGATGATTTTTAGCTAGCACCAGCTTTGACTTTTGAGCCTAGATATGTTTGGTCATTGTAAATACTTTACCTCAAGGGTGCAGAAATTGCCCTTATGATGTTAATCTCTCAACTGACGAATCCTGGTATAATGTCTTAATTTTATGTAATTGCTTAACTTGTCAAAACGAGGTGATACAACATAGGTTTAGCTCAAAGCTTTGACAAGTATTTACGGGTTATCATCAGATAAGATGTTTATGCATGGAATTCGGAGGCGGATCCAGAATTTGAAGTTTATGAGTTCCTGTAACGTCCTCAAGTTAATATATAACAATAATTGGGTTCGCAGTCAAATATTTCTAAATATATATGAGAGATCTGTGCAAAAGCTACCAGGTTCCCATGAACCTGACACTTTGGATCCACAACTGATGGAATTTACTTTGTCAACTTTATTGGGTTTGAAGTATTCATTGTGGTCTTTGTCATTCTAACCTAAAAACAATTTGTCCCTTTGATTCTTCTTGTCTATTTTAGTATGCCTCCCCCGAGTAGAAGGGGTATTTTATTAACTCCTTTTTTTGGATAACTCAAAACTCCATTTACTTTACACCAGAATGTGTCAAAAAATGTACATACAAAGTGAATGCATAGTCCCACCATGGTCCACAGCTAAGTTAGCCTAACCATCCATGCACATTGGTATTTTCTCTTTACACCGAAAGTTCAAATTGAACAAAAAGATTCTCTGTACTAGTTATATTGTTCTTGCTTTCTGCAGTGCTCTTCTATTTCCTTCATTCCAATTTGCCAAAGGGCACGATACTGGTGTTGTCCAAGCTGTCTTTCTCCGTTTGCTGATATTCATATGTTCCAACTCTTCATTGCCTTAGTTATCCTGTTCAACATCCCTAATATCATGGGATTGCCTCGATCACCATCTTCAACATCCTCGTACCATGTTGAAAAGCAATAATGCACGGCTCCAAAATTTGCAAAACATGTTATTATCTCCCTGCTCCTTGCATAAATGGCACCAACTTACCATGATCCATCTTTGTAATTATCTGGCATTATAATGGCATCGCTAAGGGTCAAACTTTCTAATTTTCAGTGTTAATTCGGCCATTGATTTTTTTACTCTTTTGAAACCTGCTTTATATAGTTAAGAAACTACATTAGATCACAAGCACTTATATAATTTAAAAATATGTAAAAGAAGTGTTTGAAAAAATTGTAGTCAAAGAAAAAACTCTTTGATTCCTCATATAGTAATAGTTCATAATAAAATGCGACGGATGTCGTAGTTACTGTAGTGCTTTGATGTCCATACATTCTACACCATTCTCTTATCACACCTTTAGATAACTTTGTGCAGTAAGATTTTACTGTAGAAGACTTCGTTGCCCTCCCCGTTCATACCATCCTGTCCCTCATACTCTATTGGGCAATTTGATTATTTAGGTAAGAATGATTTGGCCTCTTCAAATTTCTGATTCTAGATGGTCCTTCTGAAGATTTATATTCCAAGTGAATAAGTGATCCATCCACTGGCTACCTCTCTCCAAATAGTCAACCACCTTCTTTTTCCAGTCATTCACCACAACACGATACACCTCTGAAAATGCCTCCTCTAAAGTTTTCCCTTTACGCTGCATGTCTTTCCAAAAACAGATGCGCTTGCCAGTACAAACTGTGTATCCGGATAATCAACTTCTTTCTTTCGTGATGCCTATCCCTACACTCACCTCGTAAGAATGCATAACCTCACTGAGAACCATCTATTAATAACTGCATATTTGGCACCTGTTATTCTTCTTGTTAAAGCGTTCTCCTCCTCCTTCCCCTCTCCCCTTTCGTTCTTCTCTATCCCCCAAACCTGATTCTTTTATTCTCCTTTTATCTTCGTCAAAAAATTATTGTCTCTTTATCGAAAGTTAATTCTTTCCCCAGTGTCTACTTTTTCCATTCTCCTTGTTTTTTTAATGTTCAGCTCCTACTCGTCTTCTATTGTCTCGTATTTATTTATCATCTCCCCCATCTTTAGTATTTCTATTCTTCCATTTCATTTCTGATTTCTGTTACTCCAGTCACTACCTTCTTTCTTTCTTTTTCCTCTCTCTCTCCCTCTCTGTGTGTGTGTGCGCGCACGCGTGTCCGTCTATATTATAGAGGGAGAGATTGATAGATAGATGGATAGATATTCATGTGCTCCTTTGGTTCTTCTTCTTCATTTGTTTCTTTTATTATTCATTAGCTTACAAGTTTCTTTCTCTTCTCTTTTACCTTTTCCTGATTTCTCTCACCTATATTCCGGGTTGCTTCTTTTTTCTTTTTCTTCTTTTGGTGCGTAAGAGTGGTGTCTGGACAAGCTTGTACGCATCTCTTCTCTTCCACTTTGTTCTTGCTATCTTCTAATAGTACAAGTACCTGGTACTTTGCCTTTCAGTGTTTTGTCAGAAGTGACGACTTCACCTAGTGTCGACTCCGTTGGAATTTGAAGCTTGTTCCTAAGTTTGACATTCCAACTTCGACCTCTAGGCCATCACCTTGGTGTCTCTCTATATTCCAGTAGTTTGTTTACATTTTCTTTCTTCTTTTTCCTTTTTTCTACTCCAAATTTCTCCATCGTAAAATTGACATCCGTTTTAAGACACATTTTGCATCATCAGGGGTCTTTTGACAAAATAAGAATTTGCTGTGGTAATTAGGGACTTGAAGGGTTGGTATCTTACTTCATGGCTAGCTATCAAAGCTAATAAGAAGTCTTGAGGAGCTATGAGTTTCAGATTGTGTACCTTGTGGCAGAAATGATAAATGATGTATATAGAAGTATTAGCAATAAGCAGACCAGTAGGAAGAAACAGGAAAGCCATGATAACTTTTCCAAGAAGGCAAGACGTTACTTGTGAAGTCGTTGAATGCTGAACGTCTGTTCCTATTTACTTCAGCGTAATCAGTCAGTAATTGCATTAGGTCTCTACATACAGAACTCTCAATGTAGTGGAAGACTAGTGAATGGAAGTATGACCTAAAGTTAAAAATATCGAATCAACCTCGCCTCCAGAAAAGTGAAACGATCTTTAGCTTTGAGAAAGCATGATGATAGTAAACCAATTCTTATCTAAAGTAAGTCTCTCTTAGATAAGCATCTTCGTATCTAAGAAGTAGTTGCCATGTCTCACTATGACAGTCTTGATATTTCTGGTTCCGTTTTCATTTTTAGTTCCGAATAGTAACTCTCTAATCTTTTGGTCTGTTCCCATGCTTAATTTCCCTCTTGCTCCTGCTGTTCTAGAAGGTCTCTTTTTAATTCAGTGTCACTGGGATTTCATCCATTTCTAACTTGTGTTCCTATTATGGAATGCAGAAGCGTTATGAGGATATTTCAGTTTTGGGACAGCGGCCTGCTGAATAAATTTTCAGTCATGGAGCTTATTTGAGCCAGAGACAGATTCGATCTTTCAATAATTTTTTTGCAACTCGGCCATGCTGCGGCCGTCTTTTAAATATTTGCTGTAGTTTTGGAGGAAATTCGTTGAATGAAATATGGTACTTAAAATTTCTGTCATAAGGGCTTATGTGTCACTATGGGGTGATGGAAATAATTGTTATTGTAAAAGTACTTTCTTGCATTTTACATGAAAGTATGTTGACGAATTTGAGATGTTAATTTGGGTTATAAAAAGATGATGTTAAAGTAATGGTTGAAAAGTTAATTTGATACATGCCATAGTAGTTATAAGTTTGTATAGTTTAATGTCTTGAAAGCCGTATTGTGTAATTAGAATGATCTCAAGCATGTTGGAGTATCTATAATAATTAAGTGTTATATAAATTGTAACGGAAAGAGTATAATTTGTGAAATTACAAGATCATTATAATAAAAAATGGAGAACACACTAATGTATCAGAAAACAGGCAAAGCAGTCTCCAATTGGTTCCGCCATAATGTTAGCCCCTTTTCAAAATCCTTTTGGCACCTCTCTCTCTTCCATCAGTTTGGATTCTCTTCCTTTGCTCCTCTACAAACTTTGGGGTTTTTAACATTTTAGCTTGAGACAGACTCACTTTAAAAGAAGCCAAGCTCAACCAATTTTCTTCGTTGGTGGTACAAAATCATGGAGAGCTGCAGAGGGACAAAGAAGCGATAGGGCGGCAGAACAAGAAACGAGGGTGTGGCCTAATGGTCAATGAATTGGATTGAGAATTATGAGGTCGAAGAGCTGAAATTTTGAATAAGTCGTCTGTGCAAATGACACCAATGTGTATTGGGAAATGAAGATTTACATTTTTAATTCCTCCAATTTTTCTATCCCTAAGTTGCATAATTGTACTTCAGCTGAAATAACTATGCATATTCTCGATTTTCTATTAACTCATCATCTTATCTAATCACCCCACATCTTAAATCCGTTTAATATTGGACATCTTTCACCTCTAGCTTCCTTTGATTCAGCCAAAGATGTAATTGGTTCCAACAAGTTAGTTTCTCCAGCATACATTTGGAATAATTATACATTGGCACCTATGTATAGTTTCGTGATTGATAAACCTGATTTTCTGCCAACTTGGGGACAGGCTTTGCTTTTCTTAGCGCAGTGTTTGCCTCTAATTGCTGATTACTGTGTTTAATTAAACTCTAAAACTTAAATCAAATTCGATATGAGAAAACAATTTTCACAATATACAGCAGAGATTAGGGGCTAAAAAACCTGAAACTTCACGTTAAGGCCAGTTAAGAATTTAAACAACTTACTGTGTACACAATACGAGAAGCTAGTTTGTATGTTTAAGGCAGAAGAGAAGAAAAAGTTGATTGAAGTTTTGCTTAATTTTGACTCCTTGCAGCCTTATATATATGAATCATAAAGAGCTACAACACAGCAATAAACATTATTGCTAATAAAATGTAAATGAACAAAGCCAAACCAATATGATATTTAATAACCGTACTTTTTTGAGAGAGAAAAGAAGAGCCTTTCTCTTTGCCTAAGATTTTGATGCAATACTAAAGGTAGTTTAACAAATTAAAGGGAACTAAATTTGCATCTATTTCTAACAACGAACTTCATTCTTTATAACTTTAAATTTGCTCCGATTAGACTTAACGGAAAAAACGCTTCATACCAAGAATTTTTTCGTAATCAGATATTTGGGTAAAAGTGGAGAAATCCCAATGATCTCACTGATAGTGGTATCAGGTATGATTCGTGTGAAGAACATATAATGATTAAATTAAATTCTAGTCTTTAATTGCACTTTGCAAAGGCCTTAGTCATATTGGCCTGTTTTATCCCAAAGTAAGACCTGATTAACAAATTCGCCAAAATTAAACAAAACTTCAGCAAATGATCAAAATTGAAACTAAGATCTAAAAGTACTTTAACATTTATTCTTGAAATAACCTAATTGTTACTTTTTTTTCACTACCTACTTCTGATTCCTAGCATTCTTGATCTTGAACTTGAACCTGAAGGTGCTCTTTTTCCTTGAGATATCAAAGCTTCACGAGCTGAATTTAATCCTTTTGGAGCTAATAGTGTATCAAATGAAGAATAATCCATCCATTCCCTCAAATTACCCTCTTGTCCCCATTTTTCTGGCACAAAAACCCTACCTCCAACTTTAGTCCAATGCCTCTTCAACTTCTCACGACCTGATAACAATGGACCTTCTTCTTGCCCTCTTGCCAATTTCTCCGGTTCGATCGAAAAATCACCTATTTTATCTCCTTCATCCACCATTGTCAGAGATCCAAAGTTCTTGATTGAATCTTGATATTCAGCTGGTTTATTATGAGAGAATTCATCACCTTTTTTCATTGTGGAGTCGCAGGTCGACATATTTTTCGGCGAACTAATCAACCAAGACTCAGTCACAAGCGTTATTTAAATATGCTTTCAGATATCGCTATACAATTACAACTCGTTTTTGCTCAAGTAATCGCACAATGAGGTGGTGCATGAAATTGTTAGAAGGCTTGAATATATATACAATTTAATAAAGAGGATTTGTTTGGGGGAGGGGAATGGCCAATGGGTGGTGAATTGTTATACACGTCTAAGACATTCAAATTTGGACACTTCTTTATTATTCTCCACGAATTGTGGGGTTCTATGTCCTGTATGTGTTTAGGGAAAGTGAGGGAGTTAGTAGGGTTCACTTATTTCCTAGCAGAGTTCTTGTGGTTGAACTAAGTATAACGTGTACTTTTTCTATGTTAGATATAGAGACACATGATTAACAAAAAGTGAAAATATGGAGCAACAAAAGTATGTGTGAAGAATGTTCATAGATATTTTTCCCAACAGGGGCGGATACATGCACCTTGTTTCGAACGGAGTTACATCATATCGTTTCGTCGAATTTGTTAAATATGTATATATAGATAATAAGCAAAATGAAATATTAACTATAAATATTAGAAAATGGTGCCGTTTGTCGTTAGAATAATTTATTTATTTGCTCTTTTCTTCAAATATTGATACTGTTTACGATAAATCTTGTGTAAGACTCAGTAGCGAAGCCAGAAATTTCTCGAAGGGTGTTTAAAATTTAATATACACACGCAAAAAAATATTTTTGATCTATATACACAATATAAGTTTCTATATACACAGTAAACTTTATTGATAAAGGGTGTTTAGTTGACCACCCTTCAAATTATGTGCCTATGCCACTGGTGTACGCTACCAGGGGCAGAGCTAGTTTTTCATTTGCAGGTTTGGCCGAACACAGTAGTTTTGATCGAAACTCTTAAAACATCCTTTATTTATTTTAAGAAATTCATTAATTATATATAAATTAGTATTAAATTAAAACCCATTAGTTTAAAAGGAGTAGAATTCCAAACCCAAGCTTCAAATTCTAGCTCCATCTTAGTAGCCACTGTTTCAAAACGATGACTGAGTTAGGACTGTCCATCCATTTGGTTCTCATTGCACCGTACGTGCTATTTCCCATCATAAAGTTAGACTAAATTTATAGCCTGTTTGGCCAACCATTTTTTTGGGCCAATTTTTTTTTTTTTTGGTGTTGGACAAGCTTTTGGAAGGAAAAAAGTGCTTTTGAGGAGAAGCAGAAGTAGTTTTGGAGAAACAGAAAAAGTAGCTTCTCTTTAGAAACACTTTTCTGAGAATCACTTTTGAGAAAAATACACTTAGAAGCAGTTTTCAAAAGCTTGGCCAAACACTAATTACTGCTCAAAAGTGCTTTTCTAATTAATTAGCCAAACACAAACTGCTTCTCACAAAAAGCACTTTTTTAAAAAGTACTTTTGAAAAAAATACTTATCAAAATAAGTTGATTTTAGAAGCTTGGCCAAACGGGTACTTGAGTAATAGGGTACTTGAGTTTATGTGTACGAACATGAATCACTCGTAAAAAAGCTCATATGTGACAATAATGTACTTTTATATTTCATTGGTTATGATAATAAATGGAATATACTTTGAATAATCTAGGGATATTTACAAAAATTGCCAGTCAGACTAATATAATTGAACTTTCTAATTTCGAATATTTTTATAACTAGTATTAGTACCCCAACACTAATTATATCAAATATTTAAGTTATTTAGATTGTATATAAATAATCTTAAAATTTACACTTTCTCAGTAAATATAGATAACCATTGGATATTAACTACATGAAAAAAATTAATCATTTCTTCTATTTTTCTTTTTTATATTATTTTTGTCGGTGTCATTAGATCCTAAAAATAGTCGGGAAGCAAAATAATAACTCATATTTATGGCAAAATAATCAAATGTTGAGACATTGAATGACTCTTTGGATAAGACTTAACTCTTTTACTATTACTTGAACTCCTATTTGATGTGTTGGTATCTCTTAAAAAAAATATTTTTTTCTTAAAATTTCAGTTTCTAAAATATTATTTTTCAATAATAATTATTTTTATAATAATGTAATTGAAAATATTATTCTTAATTCAAAACTCATTTTAGTTGGCTATCTAAAAATATAAAAAATTATTTAGCTTGTGAATTTTTTTACTCCATTTTGATATTTGACATTAACCATGTTAAGAATCTGAGTTATTTGAATTATATGTAACTAACCTTAACATTTAAACCTTCTAATAATTATAGATAATCGTCAGATATTAATTAAGAAACACTACATGAAAAAAGACTAACATTTTCTCAATTCTCGTAGTGATAATTTTATTTTTGCACTATTCTCATAGGTGTCATTAGAACCTAAAAATAGCCACAAAGTGAAATAATAACTCATATTTATGGCAAAGCACAAAGGTTGACACGGTATAAACGATTCTTTGATTACGACGTGACTCTTATACTACGATTTGAACTCTTATTTGGTATGATTTTATCTTTCAAAAATATTTCTATTTTGAAATTTCAATTTCTAAAACTTTATATATATTATAATAATGATTATCTTTATAATGATGCAAGTGAAGATATTATCCTTAATTTAAAATTCACTTTAATCGGCTATCTAAAAATTTAAATGATTCTTTGGCCGGATTTATTTCAGTATGACTCCACTTTAAGTTTATCGATATCTCTAGCCCCAGAATTTGAATTTTTAATATTCTATATATACAAAAAATTTGTTCTTTGAATCATTAAATGTTAAATTAGTTGATTATTATTATAAAATATTGCATATATTGTCTTAAAATTGTCAAGTAGTTTATTTTTCGACACCATACTTGGCTTAACCTCAATGCAAACTACTCAAATTACATTCCAATTCAAATTCGAATATCATATCAGTTTGTTAGTAATAATGATTTTTTAAAAACGACACATAATGTAAATTAAAAAAAAATATTCGAAGATATTCTTATCTTATAATCTATGTATTTGAGTTGGAAAAAATATATTTGAAATCGATGAGATTAACTTTCAAATTTTTTATACTCAACAAAGATGAAACATAAAAAGAAATTTGTTGTCATCTTTTATTTCTCGTTTTTAGATCTTTCTAACATTTTTTTTCAATATTTATTTTTTTAATCTTATTTTTAATGTCATTATTTCTTTTGTTACAAAAAATTAATTTATTTCACTATAAAAGGAAGGATGAGTTTTAATAAAAGTTGTCTACATATGAACTTTAATTATATTTTTTGTCTTTGGTTGAAATTATTTCATATTTTTCTTTTAGCTTTATCTAATTAGCCTAAATAGGTGCTCACCCGACCATTTAAATTAAAAAATTAAATGATGTGTAATTTATATATAATCCATATATAATATGTGTATAATCGTGTGTTGTCGGTATATCATATATTTATATTAGCTATAAAAAGTAAACAATAATTATGGCCGGATATTATGTAAATATTCCATAAGATTTTGTTTTTTTTAGTTTATCTATGATATAACTTCTATTATAATAATTTTAAAACTCTCTTCTAATGTTCAAAAATATGTTATCTTTTTATTATCTTTGAATTAAAAGAAAGTAAAGAGTTTTTTTGAAATAATTTGTTTACATTTTAACACAAATATTTCACGTCATACCAATTTTTTTTTATATATACTCTTTGTTACACTTAAAAGTCGCTATAGAAACTATCAATTAGAAACAAATTTATCTCTTGTTGAGTGTGAAAAAAAACCTTTCACATAATCTAATGATTCAAAAGTAATATTCTTCAACGGAAAAAAATATTATACCCTTACAATATTGACTTGACTACAGCTAAATAAATAAAGTATCTAGAGATTTCGAAATCCAGAATCGAAATGAAGAAGATGGACTCTAGAGATTTCGAAAAATTTAAACAATAATTGACATAGAAATGAATTAGCAGAACACTTAGTGATTTTTTTCTCTAGTACCAGAAATAAAGAAGCAATAGAAAATGAAGGAGAAAAATCTCGAACCCTAATTTTTAATTTTCTTCCGAAATCTCTTCCAAACCCTTTCCAAAATATTCTCCAAAACAATCCCCCTACACAAGAAAAAGGTCTCACCTTATATAGACCTCCAAAAGATCTCGAACCTTCTTCCTTTCTCTCCAAGAAAATTCCCAAAACGAGAAATCCTCTCCTTCAAACAGATTTCCCACCCCGTTTCTGATGAAAGAGGGAAAAATGGAGGGAGTAGATTAGCTCAAATCCAATCTAACGCTCCCCATTTTTCCTTATTTTCATCTGAAGGGTGAAAAAATCCGAGATAAATCAAAGAAGCATGTGAGGGGAAAGGGAATCTGTCATAAACGGTTGTAATATGGTAGGAGGAGAGAGGGGAAACGCGAGGTATGAGATTGGTGTTCACTTGCCCTGGATTTTGAGCGATTTGGGATCTGGTATGGGTGAGAAAGGTGAGTGAACAATAGCTGCGCCGATTTGGATCTTGGAGATTAGGGTTCTGTGTATTTTTGTGTTATAATTGGGATGGGTGGGTAACGGGTCGCGGGCTAGGGAAGGGCGGGTAAGGATGGGGCAGATTGACGTAAAACTGGGCCTTAGCTCTTGGTCCACAATCAACAGCCCTATTTCCTTTTCACTTCTCTCTTTTTTCAATTTTCTTTCCTTATACTAATTAATTAAAACTTAAATTAAAACTCCTAAAAATAATTAATTTGGGAAAAACTAAGCTGATCAACTACTAAAATATTTATGAAAAATAATTACTCATAAATTAGAAGGGAAACTACAAATTTAAAATTAAAAGGCTAAAAATGCAAAAGTAAGCCGATTTTCGTGATTTTCATTTTTTTAATTAAAAAAAATTGTTAATTAATTCCAAAAAAATGTAAAATCAAACCTAAATGCGATGCATGGTATTTTTTGGCCTTTTCATGATTTTTTAATAAAATAAACGTGCACAGAAAATGCAAATAATTAGCACAAATTTCCTCAAAATCCTATAAAATTGTAAAAAATGGAAAAAATTATTTTTCTTGTATTTTATGGGAGTAATTCACATAGGACAAAAATCACGTGCTCACACCCGTCATTACCAATAGTCACATCTCTGGCATCACCATGCTGAACCTTATCCTTGAGGACAAGCAAATGAGGGTCATCATACTGACGCTCCCTGATACGATCAAATAAGGAAGACCGAGAAACCACGCAAGCTAGAACCCGACTGGGCTCCGAAAGATCCAATCTCACAAACTGGCTGGCTAAGGCCTGAACATCCATCGCCATGAGTCTCTCTGCTGCTGGTAAATAAGCCAAACTCCCCAAACTCTCTGCCCGGCGACTCAAGGCATCGACCACCACATTGGCCTTGCCCGGGTGATCTAAAATAGTGATATCATAGTCCTTTAGCAACTCTAACCATCTCCTCTGGCGCAAATTTAGATCCTTTTGCTTGAACAGGTGTTGCAAGATTCGATGATCAGTATAAATCTCACAAGACACACCGTACAAATAATGACGCCATATCTTCAAAGCGTGAACAATGGCAACCAAATCAAGGTCGTGGACAAGATAATTCTTCTCATGTACCTTCAACTGTCTGGACGAGTAGGCAATCACCCTACCGCCCTGCATCAATATCGCTCCAAGGCCGATCCTCGAGGCATCACAATAGACAGTATAAGGCCCTAAACCTGTAGGCAATATCAAAACTGGGGCTGTAGTCAAAGCTGTCTTGAGCTTCTGAAAGCTCGACTCACACTCTTCCGTCTACTAGAACGGAGCACCTTTCTGGGTCAACCTGGTCATAAGAGCCGCAATCGATAAAAACCCCTCAACAAAACGATGGTAATAACCCGTCAAGTCAAGAAAACTACGGATCTCTATAGTTGAGTATGGTCTAGGCCAAATCTGCACTGCCTCTACTTTCTTCGGATTCACTTGAATACCCTCACTCAACACCACGTGGCCTAAGAATGCCTCGGAATCCAACCAAAACTCACATTTCGAGAACTTAGCATAGAGCTTCTTTTCTCTCAAGGTCTAAAGCACTGTCCTCAGGTGCTGCTCATGATCTTTCCAACTCCGAGAATACACCAGAACGAGTATCATCAATAAAGACAATGACAAACGAGTCAAGATATGGCCGGAACACATTGTGCATCAAATGCATAAAGGCTGCTGGGGCACTAGTCAGCCCAAATAACATAACAAGGAACTCGTAATGACCATACCAAGTCTTGAAAGCAGTCTTCGGGATATCTAGCTCCCGAATATTCAACTGATGGTAACCTGAGCGCAAGCCAATCTTAGAGAACACTTGTGCGCTCTGAAGCTGGTCAAACAGATCATCAATACGAGGCAAATGATAATGGTTCTTCACTGCAGCTTTGTTCAACTAGCGATAATCAATGCACATATGCATAGAACCATCCTTCTTCTTCACAAATAAGATAGGAGCACCCCAAGGTGATACACTGGGCCTAATAAAACCCTTATCAAGAAATTCCTGTAACCGATCCTTCAACTCCTTCAACTCCGGAGGAGCCATACGATACGGAGGGATAGAAATGGGCTGAGTGCCCGGCAACAGATCAATGCCAAAATCAATATATCTATCAGGCGGCATGCCCGGAAGATCAGCTGGAAACAAATAAGGAAAATCCCGTACTACTGGGATTGAATCAACTGAAGGGGTATCAATACTGATATCTCTTACATAAGCTAGATAATCATCACACCACTTCTCAACCATACGCTGAGCCTTAAGGAAAGAAATAACTCTACTGGGAGTGTGATATAAAGCACCCCTCCACTCAACTCGCGGTACACCTGGCATAGCCAGCATCACAGTTTTGGCGTGACAATCAAGAATAGCATAATGGGCCGACAACCAGTCCATGCCTAAGATAATATCAAAATCTACTATGCTGAGCAACAATAAATTGGCTCTGGTCTCAAAACCACTAAGAGCAACCAAACACTACCGATAAACACGGTCCACAACAAGAGAATCTCCCATAGGAGTAGAAACATAAATAGGGGAACTCAAAGAATCCCGAGGTACACCCAAATGCGGAGCAAAATAAGAAGACACATAAGAGTAAATGGAGCCTGGATCGAATAGAACCGATGCATCTATGTGACAAACCAGTATAATACCTGTGATGAAAGAATCGGAGGCAACAACCTCGGTACAGGTAGGAAGGGCATAGTATCTAGCCTGGCCTCCCCCTCTAGGGCGACCTCTACCTCCCCGACCTCTACCTCTAGCTGGCTGAGCATGTGGGGTGGGAACTAGAGCTGTAACCATAGCCTGAGAACTTTGTGGGGCACGCTGTGGCTGAGAAGTCTGTGGAGGTGCACCCCTCTTAAGTCTGGGGCAATCCCTCACCATATGGCGTGTATCACCACACTCAAAATAAACTCTAGGAGAATGTGGCGGTTGTGACTGGCTCGAGCCAGGTCTGCTGGACTAACCACTGATCTGGGGCAATCCCTCACTATATGGCATGTATCACCACACTCAAAATAAGCTTTGGGAGGACGTGGCGGCTGTGACTGGCTCGGGCTAGGTCTGCTGGACTGACTACTAAAAGCACCCCGCGCAGGAGGCGCACTAGATATTGGAGGTGCATAATACGACTCCTGAGGCCTATGAGGAGCTGAAATACCACTGGCTGCTGGAAGCGATGAATGAACGGGGCGACTCATATAACCCCTACCATGATGATCTGCAGCTGCGGTACGGGCACCAGAATAATGGCCCGACTCCCGAGACCTCTTGGCCTCCCTCTCCTCTCCCTCCCTAGCATGCATACCCTCAATACTTCTAGCAATGTTCACCACCTACTGATAAGAAATATCCATCTCCAACTCACGAGCCATGCTAGACCTGATGCTGGGAATAAGCCCCTCAATAAACCGGTGAACCCTCTCGTGAATAGTAGAAACCAAGGCTGGGGCATGTCTAGCCAAGCTGGTGTAACAGACAACATACTCCGAGACAGTCATAGTACCCTAGCGCAAATGCTCAAAGTCTGCGCGCCATGCGTCCCTGAGGCTCTGAGGAACAAACTCCCTCAGGAACATATCTGAAAACCGAGTCCAAGTTAGTGAAGCTGCCTCGTCCGGACTGTCTAACTCATAGGTGCGCCACCACTCGTAGGCGGCTCCTCAAAGCTGGAAGGCAGTGGAAACCCCAATCGATCATACCTATAGTGCGGAGGATACAATAACACTCCTCCAGAAATCCTAAGGCATCGTCGGAGGCTAACCCACTAAATACCGGAGGATTATACTTCCTGAACCTCTCATGTCTCCACTGCTCATCCTCTGAAGTTGCTGCCCTGTCCTCGGGCTAACCTGGGGCTACAGGTTGTACAGGAAAAATCTCTAGGACCTGATCAACATGCACTCGCTGCTCAGGAGTGCGGGCGGCGGGAGTCTGTGCTCCTCGCCCGACCTGAGATGTGGCTGCAGCAAGTGGAAGCAACCCTGCCTGAGCCAAAGTGGTGTACATGCTCATGAACTGCGCAAGAGTCTCCTGGAGAGCTGGAGTAGTGGTAGCAGTAGGCGTATCAGGTACCTGGACTCCGGCTGGAACTGCTGGTGGTACCTCGACGGTAGCTCGCGTGGGTGCTCTGGCTACACCATATGTGCATCTCGGCCTCTACCCCGACCCCGACCTCTGACGGCTATAGTAGGGGGCGCGGTGCCTGATCATCTCGGGTAGCACGTGTCCTCACCATCTGTGAGAGAATAGAAGACAAAATTTCAGAATTGTGATATCAAAATCTCGCACAACAAGGAAATCAAATGAAGTGGAGTTTTCCTAACAGTTACATAGCCTCTCGTAGATAAGTACAGACGTCTCCGTACTGATCAGCGAGACTCTAATAAATTGACTTGTGATTTATGACTCCTATGAACCTAGAGCTCTGATACAAACTTGTCACGACCCCAGTTTGCCCTCCGTGAACCATCGTGATGACATATAGTCTCTACGACTAGGTAATCCTAACAATGCGGAAAATAAACTAATTTGCAGAAGAAACAAATAGAACCGAGATAGTGAAATAAAAATAGCGTTTAAAAGTGCCGCTTGACATACACACTATCAACTCTAAAAAAAACTAATACATTTTCCAAAACCCGGAATCTCATGACCACATGCCTTTGAATGTCTACAAACATCTAACTCCAGAATATCTAACAAAGAAACGAAAATGCAGAAGGGCTAATATAAAAAGAAAGAGTAGAAAGGGACTCTTCGGTCTGCGGACGCGGCAAATATACCTCGGAGTCTCTACATGCGCCTCGTCTCAAGCGTGGTAAGTCTGAGTGGAAGTACCTGGATCTGCACATGAAAAATATGCGCAGAAAGGGTATGAGTACACCACAACAGTATTCAGTAAGTGCCAAGCCTAACCTCGGTCGGGTAGTGACAAGGAAGGTCAGAGCCCTACTAAGGTTAAATAAAATATAAGGTTTAACAGTATAGAACAAAAACAATATAAATAAGTACAACAGTAAAAGTAATATATGATATAAGGACAACAACATCTAACACAGAGGCAAAGTAAACACAGAAAGAGATACAACTCAGTACAAGGATAACAACCGGGGATCTCCCAGGATACTGTCCTGTAGTCCCAAACATAAATATCCAGTGGATCTCACGGGATACCGTCCCGTAGTCCAACTCATAATGCGAGGGGATCTCCCGAAATACCGATCCGTAGTCCCAAATGTAAATACTCATTACAGGGGGAATCTACCGGGTGCAGTCCCGTAGTTCCAATGTAAATGTGCAGGGGGATCTCTCGGAATATCGTTCCGTAGTCCCAAAGTAAACATACAGGGGAATCTCCCGGGATACCGTCCCGTAGTCCTAAAGTAAACATACATCAACAACAAGAAGAGTACACAGTTCAATTCAAGTCCCATAACAAGGTAAAACAGATATTTCTAACCTAGCATGCTGCACGTAATCCAAATAAGGCAGTTTGAGCAAGAAAGGCAATTAAGTCAATTAGACATGCTTTCCTACGCTAACAACATGCTTAAATTGCAAGCAATATAAACAAGAAAGGAAACATACTAGCAATTACTTAATGAAAACTGGATTTTTCAACAATTAGCACAAGTACACACTTGTCACCTCACGTACAAGGTATTTTAATTATCAATAATTCCAAATCCTAAGGGGAAGGTCCCCCCACAAGGTTAGACAAGCCACTTACCTCGAACCGATTCAATAATCAACCCGAGACCACGTTCTTGCCACGAGTACTGGACTCCAAATGACCCAAATCTATTCAATTCAATCGCATAATGTAAATAACACTTCAAGTAACTGATTCTACAAGGAAATTCTAAGCTAATACGCGAAATTAAGTAAAAATGACCAAAACGCCCCTCGAGCCCACGTCTCGGAATCAGGTAAAATTTATATTTCCAGAATTCTCACACTCTCACGAGTTCAGTCATACCAAAAGTACCAAAATCGGACCTCAAATGGTCCTTCAAATCATCACTCAAGGTCTCTTAATTAATCAAGCCCTAACCCCCAAATTACCACTGATTTTCCTCAAATTTTCATGCTTACAATGATAAAAATCACCTCAATAACGAGTTTAAGGACCAAAGACCTTACCCCAATTAATTCCTCTGAAAATCTCCCTTGAAAATGCTCCCCAAGGCTTCTTCCCATTTGAAAAGAGGTGAAAAATAACTCAAATTCACGAAGGTAACTATTTATATGTTCTGCCCAGCTAATCCGCTTCTGCGGTCATGGGACTGCACCTATGGTCTCGCTTTTGCGGAACAAAGGTCGCATCTGCGACAAATTACTAAACTCAGCTTTCCGCACCTGCGACTCCCCATACGCAGATGCGGTACTACTTCTGCGGCTCCTGCTAGTTCTCTCCATTTCCGTTTCTGCGGCTACACACTTGCGGGACCCAGCCGCAGGTGCGGTTATGACAGAAGATCAGCAGCTGAAGCTGCTCAAACGAACTTCCAATTCTTCCGACAACCTCCCGAAACCATCCCGAGGCCTCCGGGACCTCAGCCAAAAGCACAACCAAGTCTATTACCACTGTCCAAACTTATACCAATCCTTAAAACACCCAAACCAACATCGAAACGACGAATCAATCACGAATTCAAGCCTAAGAACTCCAAAACTCTAAATTTACGCTTTCGATCAAAAAGTCTATCAAACCTCGTCCGAATGACCTGAAATTTTGCACACACGTCACATTCAACACTACGGAGTTACTCCAACTTCCGGAATTCCATACCGACCCTCGGATCAAAATCTCACTATCGAACCGGAAACCTCAAAAATTCAACTTTCGGCATTTCAAGCCTAAATTAGCTACAGACCTCCAAAACACATTTTGAACACGCTCCTAAGCCCGAAATCGCCCAACGGAGCTAACGGAACCATCAGAATTCCATTCCGAGGCCATCTTCACACCGTTCCGACTACGGTCAAATTTCCAAAACTTAAGCTCTTATTTAGGGACTAAGTGTTCCAAAACTCTCCGAAACTCAAAACCGAACATCCCAGCAAATCAAAATAGCAGAAATTAATACGGGGAAAGCAGTTAATAGGGGATCGGGGCGTTAATTTTTAAAACGACCGGTCGAGTCGTTATAGTTACACCGATAATTTATCTTTACGTTCCTCTATTGCACATACCCATGCTTGAAAATGCAACTCTCCATTTGAAGAACGGCTACCCCTTGCTTGAGAATGGTGATTTTTTTTTCCTTTCAGATAGTTGAATCAAACATTCACAAAACGTGTTCATGAAAACTTCTTTGGCTTCTTACAACAATAGAATATTAATCATACATTTTAAATATTGAATTAGTAACAAAAATTTAATTTTCTACTCAAAGATGTTAAATTGAGTGACATTCGCGTATGATATTGAGTGTCTTACAAGAGATATTGATAATTGTGCACTATATGGTATTTTTTAGTAATTTAAAATAATCTAAAAAATTCAACCTAGTTTGAGTAGATATTCATTATTTGATTAGTTTTCGATTTGACTGTAATTTTCCTTTCAACCATGTATTGTTCCTTCCCTGCTAAGAGGGTTGTTTCAACTACCATAGGGTTGTTTCAACTACTGTGTGGTTCATTCAAATCTATCTATATTTACTTAAAAGGAAAGAAGTCAACCCTAAAAATTTGCCAAGTGTTCCACATATAAAATGTCATGTGGCAATTTTTGAACAAATTAGTTATTTTAGGTAAAATTAGTTTCTCTTTAAGTAAATATAGATTTGAAAATAATTATTTAGGTTTTCTATATCTAAAAAAAAAGAAGAAGAAGCAGTTTCTATGTTTTTCTATATTTAAAAAAAAGAAAGAAGTGGTTTCTACGTTTTCTTTTTAATTTTTTTTTAAAGAAAACGTCATTCCTATTAAATAGGTATATACATACATTTTGAAACCTTAAAGAACGACAATTGGGAACGCCATTTTCATATATTTGCCCTAAAACTTTCATCCTCCAAATTCGGCACCTCAATCCCACGACCACGATGTCTCACCACGATATCAACTCCTTACCCACAAACTCTTCTGCCCAGGATTCCAGTAACATAATTTCACATTTTTATCAAATCAGTTGTAAAATCAGTTCTACTTTTACGGTATATATTTCTGTTCTTTCTCCGTCGTGTGCATATCAAACAACAATTTTAGAGTACAAGAGGTGATTGGTATAATTTGTATTTCATGAACAATCTTTATTTCACTTGAGATTGTATTCCTTTAACAGTGAAGTTTTAGTTTCTACTTATATTTACCAATACCTTAGTCTATTTCAGGATATAATGGCGGCTGAAATCAATTTCGTTAGTGAAATTAACAGCAAGCCAATGAATTGGAAGTTAAAGGTTCGTATTCTCAGGCTTTGGAAAATCCGGATCGCGACAGGCCTGACAACCCTTTTTCATTTGAGATTATTCCGATGGATGAAAAAGTATTGTTTAAAACTTTATAATTACTTTCTATTTATCATTGTTTATATATGCGTAAGTATATTACAGTCATATACAAAATAACTTAGTCATTTTAACTAATTGAGTTTTTTTATAGGGCGACCGCATTCACGCAAGTATTGACAGGTCTTTTATCCAAAGGTTCAAACAACAAATTAAGGAAATGGGTTTGTATATCATGAAGAATTTTGTGGTTTCTTCAAATAATATAAAGCTGAAGACCAAAGACCACAAGTTTAAGTTGATGTTCACGTATAAGACCATTGTTGACGAAATACATGATCCACATTTCAACACGTGTATTTTCAAATTTAGAACCTATGAGCAGCTGTCAAATCTCCAAGAATTTGATAATACTGAGCTATTTGGTAATTAAAATTCTCTCTTTTTTTCCAGTTTCATTTTATTTTGCCTTATTTGTTTTCTATCTTATGAGTTCTAAGTGTGAACTAAATCAATACAAATTATAGTACATAAGATCAAAGATTAAGTTTTAGATTAAAACTGAATTTCTTGATATTATTAAATCCTCTGTCGAAAATCATAATCGGATTTCTAGAAGGCCTTTGTAGGCGTATGGAACTAAAGAAAGATTAGTAGTGTACCATTACTCTGAAGATCTCCAGTACATGGGTATAGTCTTGGTACTATTTTACATAGTATTTACAGATAGTATTTCAGTGGTTTTATGAAGGCCTAAGGTTACCTTTTGATCTCTTACTTACATAGGTAGCTAATGGAGTTCATGCCCACAGTTTCCTTTGCATTCTCTTAAACTTTCCCTTTTAACAAAAGTCAATATGAAACTAGAAGATATAAACCAAGAGTCTGTTAAGTTGGAGGTACCAGAAGATTTAATGATTTGGCATAAATTTCCCCACTGATATACCGGTACAATTTCAATGTTATTGGTAATTTTGCGTGCTGCAGTAACAATTATAATTAAGAATCAAACCACAGATTAAATTCTTCTATTTAGGTCTTGAATACTATCAGGTATTAGATGTTGAGTGATTGCGTACCTCAACCTCAACACACCTGTTCAAACTCTAGGAGAGAGGGGAAAACCAAAATTAAAAAAAAAAAGGGTGAAATCACACATTTCAAACTCTATGAGATCATTGGAGATGTTTAACTGGTAGTAAGAATCACAGAAGCTTAACACTGAAAACATTTATACAAGGTTGAGTCCAGTAAGAAGTATGAAGAGTCGAAAGAGTTTAACACAAAGTATTCACTTAAATGATTGGTTATTCAGGATAATGAAAACAATTATCAATCATACTATATTATAAGTATGAAGTCCAAAATGTCGGGTTAAAAGACCAAAATAGACATCAAAAGTTGAATGATTGTTTTGCCCTTTACCCAAACATTATTTCAAAAACCCTTTTCGTACAAAGATGTAAATGCAAATACCATTTAGAAATACAAAAAAAAAAAAAAAAATGGCCAATAAAGAGATTTTAGAGAATTTATTATGGTACATGAATTTGAAACTATACATTTTTCAAATTAGTCTCTTGACATTCCCATACATGTACCGTTCTCAGCTGATAATATTATTATTGATATATAAAATTAGTTTCTAAATCAGTTTGACATGAAGAAGACGAAAAGCAGCAGCTATTGGCATGCCAATGTTAGACAACAAGTAATTAGCATTATCTTGAGTACTTCGATGGAGGTCGTCAACTAAGACGAGGTAACTCTAATACTGTTGTAACATTGTTTTATTAGAAACTGTTATTATGAGTACATGTACCCGAATTTCGTTGATTTATACCTGGTGCATTTTTTACTTTGATTTCTTATTTCTTTCATCCCTTTTTTTTTACTTGATAATACTGTATATTTGATGTGGCCAAGGCAAATATGAAATGATAATAAATTGATATGAAGCAAAGAAATAGAAAAAATTAAATATGATGTTACTAAGATAGATGCAGAGAGAGAAAAATCATAACAATGCAAAAGCAAGGATGTGAGGACGGGACATATATTTTATTTTAGTAGTGAGAAGGTATAGTCCGAATTTTTTCTTTTATGCAAATAATCTTTCAATTTAAATATGAGTTTACAAAGGATTTGCTTTTAATTTTGAAATCGATATCCCAACTAATCATTTGTAATTATGATCTGGAGATGAATATATTAAGCATTTTATGTTTTTCTATATATAGGATAGTTGAACAGATTTCAGATTCTCTAACTGTCTCCAACTTATTAAAACAACGATGAACTTAGTAGTAGATGATTGCACAAGATGAATTTGTTTGGAGCGCTTGGAAAACTTTATTTTGTTAATTATTATTTTTATAATCCATATATTGGAGGAGGAGGAGGAAGAGTTGCTTTTTCTACTTAATTGATATTTAAAATGGTTCCAGATTTTATGATTTTGCAACAAATTTATTTGAAATTATTTTTACTAAGAAAAACTTGTAATTTCTTCATAACTATTAACCTTCGAATTTCTCACGGTGAATATATTTTTCTATCTTCATTCCTACATATGAACAACATTTACTTCAAATGTTCTAAGTATCAAATTTTGTATAGGAAAGAGTCTTGCTTCATGTTTTAATGAGAAGTATGTTTCAATTAACTTTTTTTATTAAATTGTAAAAATCACCACATAGAAATCGGCAAATGTAATATGTTGTCTATGCAACCGAATTCACTATCCTGAAATATAATACGGCTTCTTCGTTGGTTTAGTTCGCTAAATAGGATCCATACATTATTTTTTAGGAATTTACTCTTTATTCATTACTTCGGATTTTATAAATCAAAACATAATTTTAAATATTACTTGTGTGAGTTTGAAATTTCTATGCCTACTGATAAGGGGTTTACGCGTAACCAGCGTGTCTAGAAACTAATACTATATTATAAGTGTGAATACCTAAAGTGTAAGTTAAAAGACCAAAATATCCATCAAAAGTTTGAAAGACTGTTTTACCCTCCAAACAAGCATTATTTTAAGAAACATTTTTGTGCAAAAATGTAAATATGCATTCTTCAAAGATAACAAAAGAAAAAATTTAATGCAATTAAAAAGAATTAGGAAAAATAGCAACGTAGGAGCCGTTCAGATGGCCATAGTAAATGAAAAAAAAATGATTCTTGGTCTTCCTGCAGCGCTTCTTTTTCTTCTCATAATTGCTTTATCTTCCATTGCTTATTGAAAATAAGCTTTGAACTGTACTTCCTTTTCAGTTTTCAATATTTGTTGCATATTCATGTAGGTCAGCCTTCTCTCATTTTTTATTTATTTGTTATAAATCGTGAGTAAATGATCACACCCAACTATGCCTTATAAAAAGGACCCTGCGGACGTTGCAAATATAACCTGAGTATTCTGCCCAGAGTCGAATCCACAGAGAATTAACCTATCAATCACTATCTTTAGACCCACTAAATTCTTGAGAACCAATTTCCCCAAACGTTTGAATCACAGTTGATGGTGTCTTCAATAACTAAAATTGCAAGTAAATAAACAGCTGTAACCTAAGGATGCTAAGGTTGTAAACAATAATGAGAAAACGCTAAGGTAATGACTTCCCCTATTGATGGAATCCCTTCTGTTTATGCTACATACAAATTGACCAACACCTCTCTATCAATCATGAACGCTCATCTTACCGTAAATCTCTCCCGAGTAATTACAGTAATATACTCAATGCACTCTCCCGAGATACACTAGCTAGCTCTAATTAACACGGTTCACTTTAGATTGCACTCAAGGCTTCGTTATCCCTAATCCTGCCTTTAAACCCGTAGTTATAAATCCCTCTTATACTTTGAGAGTGGTGTTGTTCAACAATAACCTAAATATGCACTCTCTCCCGAGTTATGCACACTAAATAGGCACAACTAATTGAGGATCCTGTCAATTAACTACAACATGCACAAAGTTGAACAAATAAAGATTGAGACTAGCAATTTGTATTCACATAAACAAGAAGTTCATCCCCCAATAGGTTCCATCAAAACCTTAGACAAAGGATTTAGCTACTCATAACTATGGGTAAACAAACTAAAACAATATTCATCATAAAACTTGCAAGAAAAATCAAAGAAAAGAAGAAAGATGTTTTGGGTGATCTCTCACAATTGTTTTTCCTTGCCAAAATACTCTCCAAATCAATACATGCCTCTCTTGGGCGAAGTCTAGTGTTTAAAATAGGGTTTTGGGTTAAAAATCCCGTGTTTTGCACTTTAATCCCTAAAGTTCTCCTCCTCCGCCGCGGTTCTGCCGCGGTCGCGGTCAAACCGCGGCCAAACATGCTCTCTGATTCTCACTTTGTCTGCAGCCCACTTCTACCGCGGTTCTGCCGCGGTCGCGGTGGAACCGTGGCAGTCCTCTTTCAGTTCTGACTTGAGCTGTTTCGCGTGGTTTACTTGACGGAATTTTACGATCGGCCTCTTTTTCTCCATATTTGATCCCAAAAGTACTCCATAGCCTTCTCTGGTCATATATAACCTGCAAAGCATGAAAAACACTAATAAGAGCATTTTGTTATCACTTTTATCATCCAAACTATACAAGAAGGTGGTTATTTAGAGCCTAATTATAGTTAAATTCACCTATTATCAGTGGACAATGAACTAAATTCAACAATTCATCTGGTTCCATCTCGACATACAATACCCATTTACTCCTCTCAAATTAGGTAAACATATTTCTTTCATTGTTACATGTTATATGAGCTTTGCTAATTCGACAAGATAGTGCTTGCAATCATTCTTATGGTGATCATGTTGTTTGGTTTTCTGCATACCTGGGCTCGACGGGGTCTGCCGCGGTTCTGCCGCGGTCGCGGGTGAACCGGGGTAGACGAAGTTCAGAGAGGGGTTCCCACCGCGGTTGTACCGCGGTCGCGGTTGAACCGCAGTCTGGGCAGTTTTATTTTATTTTATTTTATTTATTTTTTTTTTTGATTTTTTTTCCATATAATGTGTTACACTTACAACAATTTCGTGGGTTGCCTCCCACGCAGCGCCTGATTTAACATCGCGGTACGACGTAGGATGAGCGCAATTAAGGCTCGCTCGACCTCTGTGGTTCAGTCAGGTGTAGCGCAGACACTTCCTTTTTCTCGCTCATGCCCACATATGGCTTCAATCTTTGACCATTGACTCTAAATGTACGAGAGTCATTCTCTGTGGCAATCTCAACAGCTCCTGAAGGGAAAACTTCAACTACTCGAAATGGTCCAGACCATTGTGACTTAAGTTTACCTGGGAACAGACGTAGTCTTGAGTTGTATAGCAATACCATGTCCCCGGGTTTGAAATTTCTCTCAACAATGTTCTGGTCGTGCAGCCTCTTCATTCTCTCCTTGTACAATTTTGTGCTCTCAAAAGCAAGATATTTGAACTCCTCGAGCTCATGCAATTCAGTGACTCTTGACGTGCCCGCAGCTTCCATGTCTAAGTTCAGCTGTTTCAATGCCCACCACGCTTTATGTTCAAGTTCCACTGGCAGGTGGCAGGCCTTCCCAAACACCAACTTGTATGGTGACATACCAATTGGAGTTTTGAAGGCAGTTCTGTAAGCCCAGAGTGCATCATCTAGCTTCCTCGCCCAATCAGTTCTTATGGCGTTCACAGTTTTGGTTAACACACTCTTGATTTCTCTGTTGGACACTTCAACCTGTACACTAGTTTGCGGGTGGTAAGGAGTAGCCACCTTGTGGCGCACATCGTACTTAGCAAGCAACTTTTCAAAGGCCCTGTTGCAGAAATGAGTGCCTCCATCACTGATAATTGCTCGTGGTGTCCCAAAGCGGGTGAATATGTTCTTTTTTAGAAATCCCACCACCACTTTTGCATCATTAGTGGGTAACGCCGCAGCTTCCACCCATTTGGACATATAGTCTACAACAACAATAATGTACTTATTGCCATAGAAGCTGACGAAGGGACCCATGAAGTCAATCCCCCAGACGTCAAACACTTCCACCTCTTGAATTGGGTTCATGGGCATCTCGTGGTGTCGGGAAATGTTCCCGGTCCGCTGACATTCATTGCAGCCCTTCACCCATAGGTGCGCATCTTTAAACATTGTCGGCCAGAAGAATCCAGCCTCTAGCACCTTTGCCGCTGTCCTAACCCCTCTAATGTGTCCACCATATGCCGATGCATGACAAGCCTGCAAAATAGAAAATTGCTCTATCTCGGGGACGCATCTCCGGATCATATTATCAAGGCATATTCTAAACAGATAAGGTTCATCCTAGTAATACTGGCAGCTTTCACGAAAAAATCTTTTCCTTTGGACCGATGAAAGGTCGTGAGGAACTATACAGGTAATTAGCAAAGTCTGCATACCATGGCGCTTCCTGATGAGTGGTGGCGAGCAGTTGCTCGTCTGGAAAAGTTTCCAGTATTTCCTCAACCTCAACTACATTTTCAGCTCCCTCAAATCGTGATAGATGATCAACGACTTGATTCTCAGTGCCCTTACGGTCACGAATCTCAAGATCGCACTCTTGCAATAACAACACCCAACGAATCAGACGTGGCTTAGATTCTTTATTTTTAATTAAGTACCTAAGAGTTGCATGGTCAGTATATACAATTACCTTAGACCCTATCAGGTAGGATCGGAACTTGTCAAGCGCGAACACTACAACCAACATCTCCTTTTCAGTCACAGTGTAGTTCAACTGGGCTCCACTCAACGTTCTACTAGCATAGTAGATTGGGTGCATTAGTTTGTATTTCCGCTGGCCCAGCACTGCTCCCACTGCATAGTCACTGGCATCACATATTAGTTCGAACGGTTGCTCCCAGTTGGGGGCAACTATGATGGGTGTTGTGACCAGTCTCTTTTTCAACTCCTCAAATGCTACCCTGCAATCATCAGAAAACAAAAACGGGTGATCTTTTTCTAACAACTTACAGAGAGGGTTGGCGATTTTGGAGAAGTCTTTTATGAACCTCCGGTAAAAACCGGCATGTCCAAGGAAGCTTCTGATGGCTTTGACTGAAGTTGGTGGAGGCAGCTTTGCTATTACATCAATTTTCGCGCGATCCACCTCTATTCCCTTGCTTGACACCCGGTGCCCCAAGACTATGCCTTCTTGTACCATGAAATGACACTTCTCCCAGTTCAGAACCAAGTTAGTCTCGATGCACCATTTCAGCACACGCATCAGATTTATCAGACACTCATCAAATGAATTCCCCACCACTGAGAAGTCATCCATGAACACCTCCATTATGTCCTCAACCATGTTAGTGAATATGGCCATCATGCACCGTTGGAATGTGGCAGGTGCGTTGCATAGGCCAAAGGGCATCCGTCTAAAGGCATAAATGCCATACGGGCATGTGAAGGAGGTCTTCTCTCTGTCCTCCGGTGCAATGGAGATCTGATTGTACCTTGAGTACCCAACCAGAAAATAGAAGTGTGACCTCCCTGCCAATCTGTTCAACATCTGATCAATGAAAAAAAGTGGGAAGTGGTCTTTCCGGGTGGCTAGATTCAACTTTCGATAGTCCATACAAATTCTCCAGCCTGTGACGGTTCTTGTTGAGATCAATTCATTGTTGTCATTTGTCACAATCGTCATGATTCCCTTTTTAGGAACACATTGCACTGGGCTCACCCAGCTGCTGTCAGAGATTGGGAAAATAATTCCCGCATCCAACCATTTTATCACCTCCTTCTTCACCACTTCCTTCATGTTGGGGTTCAGCCTCCTCTGATGTTCCCTGGAAGGTTTGTGCCCCTCTTCCAGCAGAATCTTGTGCATGCAGTAGGCGGGGCTGATCCCCTGATGTCTGCCATGGTCCACCCCATGGCAATTTTGCACTCCTTTAGTACCTGTAAAAGTTTTTGAACCTGCACATCTAACAAACTAGATGAGATAATAACAGGTAATGTGGAGTCAGGTCCCAGAAATTCATACCTGAGGTGAGCTGGCAATGGCTTTAACTCCAACTTTGGTGGTTCTTCAATAGATGACTTAGCTGGAGGAGTTTCTCTCTTTTCTAAGTGCAAGGGCTCAAACTCTAGATTTCTCTCCCAGAACCCTCTACCTTCCAATGCCAACACCCATTCCGCCAAATCCTCACCATTCACTTCATCTAAGTTCATCAAACATGCAGCAAGGGGGTCCTCAATTGTCAACACCTCATCATCGGACTCTACAATTACATCCACGACATCAATAAGAGAGCAATTGGCGAACTCGCTTGGTCGCCTCATAGACTTCTGCACATTGAATGTTATTTCCTCATCATTGAGTCTCATTTTGAGCTTCCCAGTCTCACAGTCAATCAGAGCTCTCCCCGTGGCCAAGAATGGTCTTCCTAAGATTATAGGAATCTCTTCATCCACTTTGCAATCCAAGATCACAAAATCTGCAGGGCACAAATTTCCCCACCTGAATAAGCACATTATCAAGGATACCGAATGGATGCTTCACAGTCCTGTCGGCCAGCTGCAACAACATGGAGGTGGGTCTAGCTCTCCCAATGCCCAACCTCTTATAGATAGCCAGGGGCATAAGATTAATGCTGGCCCCTAAGTCACAGAGCGCCTTAGCAAAGGCAAAATTCCCAATAGTGCATGGAATTGTAAAGCTACCTGGATCGGACAACTTTTCAGCAATAGGTCTCGTCACCACTGCACTACAGGTCTGAGTAAGTGTAACCGTAGCCAAGTCTTGAAAATTAAATTTCCGGGACATCAAGTCCTTCATCATTTTTGCGTACCCAGGCATATCCTTTAAAGCTTCAACCAGTGGAATATTTACCTGGATTTGTTTGAGCATTTCAAAGAACTTTTATACTGCTCCTCCTTTTGATGCTTGGCCAGCCTCTGTGGAAAGGGTGCAGGAGGTCTCTTCTTCCTAATTACTTGGGACTTCTCTTTGTCAGTTACTATTTCAACTACTGGCTCTTCAACTGGCTCAGCTACTTTCTCGGTCTCCTGCTGAATGTTCTTTTCTTCCTGAGCAGGCTGGACTGTCACCTCTGTCAGTATCGTCGACTCATCCAGCTCAATGGGCACTGGAATGAATGTCTCAGCCTGTATATTTTCTCGAGCTCTCTCTTGTTCTACATCTAGATCCCTGCCATTACGGAGACTCACCGCCATCAGCTGCTTTGGGCTCTGATCTTTTGGATTAATCTGGGTGTCTGCAGGTAATGTCCCCTGAGGACGATTGTTCAGAGACATTGAAATTTGGCCCAATTGCACTTCAATATTTTTGATTGCTGCATCATGTGCATCTACTCTTTCATTTATTTTTGCATTGGACCCAATAACCTGCTGCATCATTGCTTCAAGTCTAGTGAACCCATCTTCTTGCCTTCCACCATGCTGTTGCTGAGGTGGGGGATACCCTTGCTGCTGATTGTTGTACCCCTGTGGCCTTGGATAAGGTGCCATATTTTTGGGAGGTCTCATACCTCCCATGCTTCCAGCATTGTACTGTGGCTGAGGCGGTCTGTATGGCTGCTGAGTTTGCTGACCCCAGTTCTGATTGCCCTGTCTCTGGCCTCCATAGTTTGACACATAGTTCACGTCTTCAGGGTACTGATGATGATGATCATGTTCTGCATTCCAAGGATTACCAACTGGCTGACTAATGCAAGATGTGCACAAGCCCCCATTGGTAGTATCTATAATGTGCACTTGCTGTTTCTGCCCTGATTCCTCCACCTTTTTGGTGAGTATGCTCATCTGTGTCAAGAGGGTCGCCACATTTTCAGCCATGGAATTTGATGGGTCAAAAGGCACTGAGTGCACCACTAGAGTGATAGGTGCATTCATCGTCGTCCACCCCGAATTTTGAGCCATTTTGTCAAGTAGACTCTGACCTTCTCTCCAGGTTTTGCTCAAAAATGCCCCACCAGCTGAGGCATCTACAATGTTCTTCATGATATCTGACAGTCCCATGTAAAACCGTTGTCCCAACATCTGATCTAGAATACCATGGTGTGGACATATAACCAACATTCCTTTAAACCGACTCCATGTCTCATGCAGTGTCTCCATTGGTTTTTGTTTAAAGCTCACGATCTCATAAATTTGTTGAGCTGTTTTGTTGGGCGGGTGGAACTTGATGTAAAATTGCTTGACTAACTCATCCCAAGTTTCTATAGAGTTTATGGGGAGTGAGTTTAGCCAGATCTGAGCAGCTCCTGTCACTGAGAATGGAAATAATAACAGTCTGATTGCTTCCGGAGTTACGTTGGGTTGCCTTTGAGTTTTGCAAATCGACAGGAAGTTCTTCAAGTGCTGCTGAGGATCTTCGGCTGGTGTCCCAGAAAATAGTCCCTTGTTTTGCAGCAAGTGCATCATGTTGTTCGTGATTTGGAACGATTCAGCTTGTATCGCGGGCACAACAATGGCAGTGGCCAGATTGTCAGCTGTGGGTTGTGCCCAGTCATATAGTGCAGCCTCAGGCACATGAGGTGCCATATATCTGACGTTTCCGTTGACATTCTACGTCATCCATGTCAATTTCGAGTTTGTGTGTTTGATGAGGTTGTTGAAGTCTTTTGTTTGCACGGTTCAATACCCGGAATGTTTTCTCGGGGTCTGAGAGTCCTTCAAGTAGTTCTCCAGTCCTCGTAGAGTTTCTAGGCATACACCTATGCAACCACGTCAACAACCTTCAAAAATTTCAATCAAAAATTTGGTGTAGAGAAAACTGACTACACTAAGAATTTTTGTATTTCTATCAATGGTAATTGATAATTCCGTTAACTCCCCGGCAACGACGCCAAAATTTGATCACGCCCAACCATGCCTTATAAAAAAAACCCTGCGGACGTTGCAAATATAACCTGAGTATTCTGCCCAGAGTCGAATCCACAGAGAGTTAACCTATCAATCACTATCTTTAGACCCACTAAATTCTTGAGAACCAATTTCCCCAAACGTTTGAATAATAGTTGATGGTGTCTTCAATAACTAAAATTGCAAGTAAATAAACAGCTGTAACCTAAGGATGCTAAGGTTGTAAAAAATAATGAGAAAACGCTAAGATAATGACTTCCCCTATTGATGGAATCCCTTCTGTTTATGCTTCATACAAATTGACCAACACCTCTCTATCAATCGTGAACGCTCATCTTACCGTAAATCTCTCCCGAGTAAGCACAATAATATACTCAATGCACTCTCCCGAGATATACTAGCTAGCTCTAATTAACACGGTTCACTTTAGATTGCACTCAAGGCTTCGTTATCCCTAATCCTGCCTTTAAACCCGCAGTTATAGATCCCTCTTATACTTTGGGAGTGGTGTTGTTCAACAATAACCTAAATATGCACTTTCTCCCGAGTTATGCACACTAAATAGGCACAGCTAATTGAGGATCCTGTCAATTAACTACAACATGCACAAAGTTGAACAAATAAAGATTGAGACTAGCAATTTGTATTCACATAAACAAGAAGTTCATCCCCCAATAGGTTCCATCAAAACCTTAGACAAAGGATTTAGCTACTCATAACTATGGGTAAACAAACTAAAACAATATTCATCATAAAACTTGCAAGAAAAATCAAAGAAAAGAAGAAAGATGTTTTGGGTGATCTCTCACAATTGTTTTTCCTTTCCAAAATACTCTCCAAATCAATACATGCCTCTCTTGAGCGAAGTCTAGTGTTTAAAATAGGGTTTTGGGCTAAAAATCCCGTGTTTTGCACTTTAGTCCCTAAAGTTCTCCTCCTTCGCCGCGGTTCTGCCGCGGTCGCGGTCAAACCGCGGCCAAACATGCTTTCTGATTCTCACTTTGTCTGTAGCCCACTTCTACTGCGGTTCTGCCGCGGTCGCGGTGGAACCACGACAGTCCTCTTTCAGTTCTGACTTGAGCTATTTCGCGTGGTTTACTTGACGAAATTTTACGATCGGCCTCTTTTTCTCCATATTTGATCCCAAAAGTACTCCATAGCCTTCTCTGGTCATATATAACCTGCAAAGCATGAAAAACACTAATAAGAGCATTTTGTTATCACTTTTATCATCCAAACTATACAAGAAGGTGGTTATTTAGAGCCTAATTATAGTTAAATTCACCTATTATCAGTGGACAATGAACTAAATTCAACAATTCATCTGGTTCCATCTCGACATACAATACCCATTTACTCCTCTCAAATTAGGTAAACATATTTCTTTAATTGTTACATGTTATATGAGCTTTGCTAATTCGACAAGATAGTGCTTGCAATCATTCTCATGGTGATCATGTTGTTTGGTTTTGTGGGTGACTTTCATATATATGGTGAATTATGTATCGATATTATTTTTCTCCAATGATATAAATAATTGATATGAAAATAGTAAAAGCTAAAATTAAAAATCAAAGAATAAAAACTCCTTTTATGGAAAACTGCTTGACAATTTAACATTAGAATCATGAAAAGATAGTATGAACATACCAAAAAAAGGTAATAAGCATCGAGTAATTTTTTGGGATATGCATTTAACCATTTCTTAAACTTTATTTGATTTATTCTTGTGTAAACTGATATTTTCATTTGATTTTTATTTTTGATTGCTTAAATAGTGCCGTCTTTGTTCATTTTCTTTTGTGCTAAATTTTTTCTAGAAGTTTTCTTCGCTGTTAATGTTTAGTGTTTTATTTACTCTTTCCTGCCAAGTTAGTTTTTTTATTGATTGGAAAATCTGTCAATCTCATAATGAGTAAAAAAAGAAAATCCTCAATAGGCTCATAAGAACCTGTCAGTTGTCGCAGTTGATTAATTAGAAATTATGTTAAAATTGACCTTTTATTGCATGAGTGGATTGAAGAGTCATATATATTTAGTTAGATTTTCTTTCATTTCTTATTGTAAATTAAGTTTTCGTGAAACGTAAATAATTAGTAAATCAAATTCTCCACAATATCATCAGATTTTTCCTTCATTTGATTATGTTGTTACTCAACAGTCGACACCTGTGCATTTTAGAGTTATTATTTCTCGAGAAGTTTTATTTTATGTCTCATACAACTTACACTAGTTGTATGAAACTTCTTTTTGTCTCACAAATTTGTGGACCCCAATCTTACACTTCTGGGTCCACAGAAATCTAGGTCCACAAAACTGTGAGACAAAAAAGTTGCCTCATACAACTAGTGTCAGTTGTATGAGACACAAAATAAATTTTTCCTTATTTCTCAGTTAGCATTTCATTTAATGGTTTGTTTTTTCTTTTAATATTTAATTTTTTCTTATTTCTAGATAATTTACTGTCAATAATTACTTTTAAAAAGGTGAAGTTTCAATACTGAGCTGCTGTTGTTGTTGAAAAGGTGAAGTATCGATAGTAAAGATGATGAAAGTAGATATTTAAGTGGTGACAGTAGAAGGAATTTTATGTTACTTTAAGAATCATATATGATACATTTCTATGGTATTTTTTTTATTATTTCTTTTTTATTTAAAATAAATGTTCTCTTTTATTTTCTCCCATAAGATTTTTTCTTCTGCAGCAACTCTTCTTTTTTCCTTATAGGAATTCTTTCATTCTCCTAATTAATTCTTCTTTAATTTCTGTGTTCTTTACTTTAGCAATTTCAGTAAAATTGTGTTTATAACGATAATAATTATTGATCGAGTAAGTTTATTATTCATGGTTAGAGCGTGCATTTTCTCCCTTCGAACTTCGTCTAACTCATCGTCTATTTTAATACTTCCTCTGTTTCAGTTTATGTAAATCTATTTCCTTTTTGGTCCGTTCTAAAAAGAATGATCCCTTTTTAAATTTGGTAACAATTTAGCTTAAATTTACAATTCTACCCCTAATGAGAAGCTTTTATAACCACACAAATACTCTGAGCTCCTTTTTGACTTGTTTAGGACCACAAATTTCAAAAGTCTTATTTTTGGTTAAACTCCGTGCCCAGTCAAACAGGTTCACATAAATTGGAAAGGAGGGAATATTATTTATAATATTTTAAAATATTTGTACTAATTAACATGATATACACATGCAAAGCACGTGCCCAAGAACTAGTGTTATTAAGTTCTACTAACTAATAGGGGACCCAATAGTGCTACTCTTCACCGGATCATGATGGTTCATGACGATCTGTTGAAGAATATTTTTATAATTACTTGATCAGTAGGTGAAACATTTGATGGACCGTAAAAGTGAGGCTACGAACGAAGAGGCATTTTGCATCAGAAAACTTATGATTTCATTTTAGTTTCCATCTTCTACTTTACTCTTTTAATATTAGTAGCTTTGTTTAGTGTATTATTCGTCGAATTTAGCTTATGCTTAATAAAACACGTACTATGAGATTTAAAGCATCATCTTTGTAACAATTTAATCGATTCTAATAAGGAACAAACAAAATTTGTACACCGTATTATATTTATTTTTTACTTTTGTTGTTGTAGCTTCTGTTAACCACACTCATTATGTCTTTTTTTGTTAGACTTCTGATGCTGCAGGCGACTCTTCATGTCTAATGAAAATATAAAATATTATTGAAAAAAGGTACATGTTTAAAGTTGAGGTTAAGAGTTCCAACAATCACAACAAAGATGAAGTCTTAAAAGTTATTATGCTTACTGACGAAGAGGAAATTATAAAGAACATGCAAAGAACATTCTATTGATCTGATGTCTAAGGTTTGCTTCTGACCAACTAACTATGTAGTCTAATTTTTTCTTCATGATGTTGCCTATTCACTTTATTGCATCATTATTTTGTGTTTGTAGATGGCTTTCGTGGTACTTGAGAGTCACACACAACACACTAATTTTGCAAAAAAATTAATTAAATGATAGATTTAATCTGACTCTTTTCCCAAGAATTGAAGAAATAACATCATGAGTTGGAACTAAACTAGGCGAGATCTTTTTATACTGAACATCTGGGATCATGAGAAGGTTAGAGATCCTTTCCACTCTTGTGTTTCATTTAAGTGTGTTGGGTGAGTGGGTGGGGGTAGAGATGAAAAGGCGTGGGCTTGCGAGTTAAGCAAAACCCCATCTTCCTCACTTGATCAAAGCCGAAAGGCTGATAAATGTTTTTTATTTTATTTTCACAGCTCAAAGAAATATCTTTGTTGTATAAATTCATTCGAGATGTTTCTGATGTAGATAGTTGTTCGTGCTGGTGGACTTTCAGCAGCAGTAGTCGTTAGAATGGTTGTAATAAGTGTTGCCATAATGCAACTATGTATGTATGGTTGAGGGTGGATTCATCTAGAGCAATAAAGGCAACATGTTGTTCGTAAAATCTTCTAACATTTCACATTCTTTTGTTTCACTAAGAGTACCAGATGTTCTACTTATTATTTCATCTAATAGTCTGCAACATACATTTATTTTTACAGGTAAGAAAAGTTACCTTATGTATGCAACAGAGAACTTTGCCTCAGCTGTAAAGGAACATATAGCTTCTAATGAAGGTGTTTTCGATTGCAACAACATTACTGTTATGTCTGTAAGTGACATAAAATCTTGATGAGAATTAATATTTTTAATGTATGCATTTCATGTGAGACTTAAAAATGTTATATAGATTATGATAACAAGGATTGGGTATTTCCAAGATCTTAGTTATCCATGTGAGTCATCGTTTATATCATCAACCAACATGACTGACTTGCTCATGTTCTCATATACTTCTAATCCAAAGTACACCACAATAAAAGGTGATGTCTTTTTTACTGTGAATTACACATATGTATAATTGTTCTTTATTTTTTCTGATAATAACTTGAGACAAATTTCTGCTTTTTCAGGTGGACTTATCCTTTTTAAAGCCAAGTACTTCTGTAGCATTACTCCAGTATGTTGTAACAACTAAGCTATCCAAATTTACACAAAAATTGCTAATTTATTTTAGAAATGATGTAATTAATAGTAAAAATTGAATGTTGCTGCCTTCTATCGCACATATGTTCTCTTGGATTTGGTGTTTATCCAAATTGACTATAACAAAACTCTCGATTATTTTATATCTACTATCAATATATGTTTGATTATTGGTGTCACGACCCTAACCCAGACCCGGTCGTGATGACGCCTCTCGTGAAGACAAGGCCAGTAGACACTTTTCATTTTTCAATTATTAACAGTTAAACATTTAAGAAACAGTCTAAACATGATAAAATAAATCCGAAATAACAATGATAACATAAATACGTGGAAGAACACCTATACACAGCCCTAACCGGGGTGTCACTAGTCATGAGCATCTATAAAACCTAATACAAGTCTAAAATGTCTGCAAACTATTACAAATGTCTGATAAGAGATAGAAATGATAAAGAGGGAGAAACACGGGACTGTGGACGTCAAGCAGCTACCTCGTGGACTCCGATATCTGCCGGGAGCTCTCAACTCGCATTAGCAGGATCCGCAATACCTAAATTTGCACACAGGGGTGCAGAGAGTAAAGTGAGTACTCCAACTCAGTGAGTAACAAATGTAAATAAAGGCTGAAAGCAAGAAATCACGTAAGGCACAAAACATTCTATAATGAAGCAGTAAAACCATTTAAAAACAGTAAATCAGTGCAAGATAGGTAAAATCCTTTAACTCAAGTTTAACTTCATGAAAAGCCTTTCTCAATAATTAAGCAGGTAATTGACAGTCAATTATGAAAAGTAAACACATAAAGGTTCGCCCTTCGGGCACAGTATCAACAAATCCGCCCCTCGGGCAACATCTCAGAACAGTATCAGCCTCTCGGACAATCACATAGAACAATACCAGTCTCTTGGGCTCAATCTCACATCACAATGGGTACCGACGCTCACTGGGGGTGTACAGACTCCTGAAGGGGCCCCTTACGGCCCAAACGCAATATCAAGCACCTCGTGGCGTCAACACTAGGCCCTCGGCCTCATATCAATCAAGCCACCTCGTGGCGTACATATCTCAGGCCCTCGATCTCATAATCAGTATTAAATATTTCTTCACAACATAGGCCCTCAGCCTTACTCAGTCTAAAAAAATCCTCAAAAGCCACTCGGGCAGTAGTAAAACATGTTTCTTAGCCCAAAATATCATTTAAGTGTTAAAACAGTAAACTTGGCTGAGTACAAAAACAGTGAAATATAACAAGTCTGAGTTCAAGTATAAAGTCAAAACAGTGAGGAAATACCAGTAAAAATCCCCGAGGGGTTCAAATAGTTGGCACAAGGCGCAAATATGGCATTTAGCCCAAATCATGATGATAGCAAATAGATTTCAGTCAAATACGCGGTAAAATAGTCATTTGGGACAGACCAAGTCACAATTCCCAACAGTGCACGACCCCACACTCGTCATCAAGTGTGTACATCACCTCAATATAGCATAACAATGTGCAAGTCCGGGGTTTCATACCCTCAGAGCAGCATTTACAATCATTACTCACCTCGAACCGGTCAAATCTCTAGCTCGCGATGCCTTTGCCCCTCGAATCGGCATCCACTCGCATCGAATTTATCCAAAATCAGAATGAGGACGTCAAAATATGCTAAGGGAACGAAGCCCAAGCGAAAACAATCAATAAATGGCACAAATCCCGAAATTACCAAAACCTGACCCCCGAGCCCACGTCTCGAAATTCAATAATTTTTACATCAATAGATTCCTTATCTCCCTACGAGTTCATACATATCAAAAGTTCAGAAATCCGACCCCAAATGGTCCTTCAAATCCTCAATTAAAGGCCTAAGTTCTCAAGCCCTAGTTCCCCAATTTTCACCCTTAATCTCCACTAAAACCATGATTAAACAATGAAAAAATGATCTTAAACCCAAGTAATTAAGCTTAGGGAACTTACCCAACTGATATCCTTTGATTCCTCTTGAAATCCTATGCCTTAGCCTCTTTCCCGTCTTCAAAAATGATAAACTTATCAAAATTTCGCGAAGAAGACAATTTATACCTTCTGCCCAGACCTTTTCGCATATGCGGTCCCATACCCGCTTCTGCGGTACCGCAATTGCGGTTCAACGTCCGCTTCTACAGAATCACTTAAGTTCTCAGCCATCCGCATCTGCGGTTCCTCGCCCGCATCTGCGGTTCCTCGCCCGCATCTGCGGTTCCTCGCCCGCATCTGCGACATTGCAGATGCGGTTCTCCTAGCCGCTTCTGCGGTCCCAGTCAAACATACCTCTGGTCGCTTCTGCGGCCACTCTCTCGCATATACGGCGCCACACTTGCAGTCCCCAATCCGCAGGTGCGAAAATACCAGAAGGAGCATTCAACAGGTGCAACAACAATCCAAACTTCCCGTTAACCTTCCGAAATCACCCCGAGGCCCCCGGGACCTCAACCAAAAGCACAAATATATCCTAATACCTTATTCAAACTTGTTCCAATCATCAAAACACCTCAAACAATATCAAATCATCCAAAACACATCGGAGTGAAGCCAAACTTTCTAAAATCTTCTGAATTCCGCTTTTGATCAAAAACCCAACCAAACCACGTCCGAATGACCTGAAATTTTGCACACACTTCCCAAATGACCCAACAGAACTACTGCGACTCTCAGAATTCCATTCCGACCCCTATATCAAAATCTTGCCTATTAACCGGAAATCGCCAAAATCTCAACTTCGCCAATTCAAGCCTAAATCAACTCCGAATCTTCAAAACTCATTTCGATCGCACTCCTAGGTCATAAATCACCTCCAGAAGCTAACCGAACCATCAGAACACACATCCGAGCCCTGTAACACATAAGTCAACATCTGGTTGACTTTCCAACTTAAACTTCCTTAAAAGAGACTAAGTGTCTCAAACCTTACCAAAATCATTCCGGATTTGATCCGACCAATCCGATACCACAAAATACGGATAAGGAAGCATAAAGAAACAGAAATGGGGAAAATGGAGCGGTAACTCATGAGACGACTGGCCGGGTCGTCACAATTGGTTGAGATTTTGTATCATTATTTTACTTTCCCTGCAACTATGGACGATGTGTATATGAACTATAAGTGAATTTTTGGAAATCTACTTTACCTTTTGGCTTATTACAGTTATCTAACCTTCTTTGCTAATCATGTTTTTGTGCATAGATATTGGTGGTTCCTCGCATAGATACAATCCCATGAAATTTATATATTTATTTTTTGATTTAATTCTTTTGAATGTGATCGCTAAATTTAATCTACAATAAAGACATGTTTCTACTATATCATTTTTTTTTTGAAATGATGCGGGTACGTATACTAGTGATAAAGAAAGAAAATGTCTTTTACCGTTTAGATTATACATATCAGAAATAATATGGCCCAATTTTGCTTACGCAGTTAGATTTGTCTTTAGGATTGAAATTTTGAGAAATATAAAATACGAAAAGAGGCAGGTGCAGTCCTAAAACTACATATCTATCCATATGATCACAATGTTAGAGAAAGCGATTGTGCTGAAATAAATATAAATCATTCATAATTTAGAAATGTCTATACTTATTAGGGTTTAATATTTTATTAAAATAAATTTTATGACCGCGCGAAGCGCAAATAAATTTACTAGTATATATATAAAGTTGAGCCTCACATAGTTGATGTGGCATACCTCTAAAACCTGTATACCTATTTTTCTTTTATCTCCTTGTTCTGACTTCCTTTTCTTTTAATGCTCCAGCATCAAAGAAGATGCCTTTTCCCATCCCCTGAATAGTTACTTCACTTTAAATTCTTATTAATTACTCTCCCAAATGTAACGTATATCCTCTCTAAAATTTGTACAGACTTTTTAATCTTTATCCACTCCTGAATATTCTTTACCCACGAAACCAACAAATATCAGTACCTTTCTCCTTCTTCTTCAAATTTGCAGGGGTTCTGGTGATCTTTTATCGTCCTTTTGATGTGGGTTTGGAGCAGTTGAGACACAATCATCATAATCACCTTCAGATTTTTTTTTTTATTTTCTTGTGGACACCTTTAATTTTGCTTTCTTCTTTTTCAGCATTAACATCTAAACTTACTTGTACACTTTAGCAGTGACGAAGATAACAACAGTAGAAAGCAATGCCATAAAAAGGTTAGGAAGTTTTATTCAGTCATAATTCATTCATTGTTTATGCAGTTATTATTTGAAAACTAGCAGTTCAATGCGATTTGTGTATTAGTTATGCATATGGCAGTTTTTTGTCGAGAAATATACGAAATTTGGTCTGATCTGTCTAAAGGCATAAATGCCATACGGGCATGTGAAGGAGGTCTTCTCTCTGTCCTCCGGTGCAATGGAGATCTGATTGTACCTTGAGTACCCAACCAGAAAATAGAAGTGTGACCTCCCTGCCAATCTGTTCAACATCTGATCAATGAAAAAAAGTGGGAAGTGGTCTTTCCGGGTGGCTAGATTCAACTTTCGATAGTCCATACAAATTCTCCAGCCTGTGACGGTTCTTGTTGAGATCAATTCATTGTTGTCATTTGTCACAATCGTCATGATTCCCTTTTTAGGAACACATTGCACTGGGCTCACCCAGCTGCTGTCAGAGATTGGGAAAATAATTCCCGCATCCAACCATTTTATCACCTCCTTCTTCACCACTTCCTTCATGTTGGGGTTCAGCCTCCTCTGATGTTCCCTGGAAGGTTTGTGCCCCTCTTCCAGCAGAATCTTGTGCATGCAGTAGGCGGGGCTGATCCCCTGATGTCTGCCATGGTCCACCCCATGGCAATTTTGCACTCCTTTAGTACCTGTAAAAGTTTTTGAACCTGCACATCTAACAAACTAGATGAGATAATAACAGGTAATGTGGAGTCAGGTCCCAGAAATTCATACCTGAGGTGAGCTGGCAATGGCTTTAACTCCAACTTTGGTGGTTCTTCAATAGATGACTTAGCTGGAGGAGTTTCTCTCTTTTCTAAGTGCAAGGGCTCAAACTCTAGATTTCTCTCCCAGAACCCTCTACCTTCCAATGCCAACACCCATTCCGCCAAATCCTCACCATTCACTTCATCTAAGTTCATCAAACATGCAGCAAGGGGGTCCTCAATTGTCAACACCTCATCATCGGACTCTACAATTACATCCACGACATCAATAAGAGAGCAATTGGCGAACTCGCTTGGTCGCCTCATAGACTTCTGCACATTGAATGTTATTTCCTCATCATTGAGTCTCATTTTGAGCTTCCCAGTCTCACAGTCAATCAGAGCTCTCCCCGTGGCCAAGAATGGTCTTCCTAAGATTATAGGAATCTCTTCATCCACTTTGCAATCCAAGATCACAAAATCTGCAGGGCACAAATTTCCCCACCTGAATAAGCACATTATCAAGGATACCGAATGGATGCTTCACAGTCCTGTCGGCCAGCTGCAACAACATGGAGGTGGGTCTAGCTCTCCCAATGCCCAACCTCTTATAGATAGCCAGGGGCATAAGATTAATGCTGGCCCCTAAGTCACAGAGCGCCTTAGCAAAGGCAAAATTCCCAATAGTGCATGGAATTGTAAAGCTACCTGGATCGGACAACTTTTCAGCAATAGGTCTCGTCACCACTGCACTACAGGTCTGAGTAAGTGTAACCGTAGCCAAGTCTTGAAAATTAAATTTCCGGGACATCAAGTCCTTCATCATTTTTGCGTACCCAGGCATATCCTTTAAAGCTTCAACCAGTGGAATATTTACCTGGATTTGTTTGAGCATTTCAAAGAACTTTTATACTGCTCCTCCTTTTGATGCTTGGCCAGCCTCTGTGGAAAGGGTGCAGGAGGTCTCTTCTTCCTAATTACTTGGGACTTCTCTTTGTCAGTTACTATTTCAACTACTGGCTCTTCAACTGGCTCAGCTACTTTCTCGGTCTCCTGCTGAATGTTCTTTTCTTCCTGAGCAGGCTGGACTGTCACCTCTGTCAGTATCGTCGACTCATCCAGCTCAATGGGCACTGGAATGAATGTCTCAGCCTGTATATTTTCTCGAGCTCTCTCTTGTTCTACATCTAGATCCCTGCCATTACGGAGACTCACCACCATCAGCTGCTTTGGGCTCTGATCTTTTGGATTAATCTGGGTGTCTGCAGGTAATGTCCCCTGAGGACGATTGTTCAGAGACATTGAAATTTGGCCCAATTGCACTTCAATATTTTTGATTGCTGCATCATGTGCATCTACTCTTTCATTTATTTTTGCATTGGACCCAATAACCTGCTGCATCATTGCTTCAAGTCTAGTGAACCCATCTTCTTGCCTTCCACCATGCTGTTGCTGAGGTGGGGGATACCCTTGCTGCTGATTGTTGTACCCCTGTGGCCTTGGATAAGGTGCCATATTTTTGGGAGGTCTCATACCTCCCATGCTTCCAGCATTGTACTGTGGCTGAGGCGGTCTGTATGGCTGCTGAGTTTGCTGACCCCAGTTCTGATTGCCCTGTCTCTGGCCTCCATAGTTTGACACATAGTTCACGTCTTCAGGGTACTGATGATGATGATCATGTTCTGCATTCCAAGGATTACCAACTGGCTGACTAATGCAAGATGTGCACAAGCCCCCATTGGTAGTATCTATAATGTGCACTTGCTGTTTCTGCCCTGATTCCTCCACCTTTTTGGTGAGTATGCTCATCTGTGTCAAGAGGGTCGCCACATTTTCAGCCATGGAATTTGATGGGTCAAAAGGCACTGAGTGCACCACTAGAGTGATAGGTGCATTCATCGTCGTCCACCCCGAATTTTGAGCCATTTTGTCAAGTAGACTCTGACCTTCTCTCCAGGTTTTGCTCAAAAATGCCCCACCAGCTGAGGCATCTACAATGTTCTTCATGATATCTGACAGTCCCATGTAAAACCGTTGTCCCAACATCTGATCTAGAATACCATGGTGTGGACATATAACCAACATTCCTTTAAACCGACTCCATGTCTCATGCAGTGTCTCCATTGGTTTTTGTTTAAAGCTCACGATCTCATAAATTTGTTGAGCTGTTTTGTTGGGCGGGTGGAACTTGATGTAAAATTGCTTGACTAACTCATCCCAAGTTTCTATAGAGTTTATGGGGAGTGAGTTTAGCCAGATCTGAGCAGCTCCTGTCACTGAGAATGGAAATAATAACAGTCTGATTGCTTCCGGAGTTACGTTGGGTTGCCTTTGAGTTTTGCAAATCGACAGGAAGTTCTTCAAGTGCTGCTGAGGATCTTCGGCTGGTGTCCCAGAAAATAGTCCCTTGTTTTGCAGCAAGTGCATCATGTTGTTCGTGATTTGGAACGATTCAGCTTGTATCGCGGGCACAACAATGGCAGTGGCCAGATTGTCAGCTGTGGGTTGTGCCCAGTCATATAGTGCAGCCTCAGGCACATGAGGTGCCATATATCTGACGTTTCCGTTGACATTCTACGTCATCCATGTCAATTTCGAGTTTGTGTGTTTGATGAGGTTGTTGAAGTCTTTTGTTTGCACGGTTCAATACCCGGAATGTTTTCTCGGGGTCTGAGAGTCCTTCAAGTAGTTCTCCAGTCCTCGTAGAGTTTCTAGGCATACACCTATGCAACCACGTCAACAACCTTCAAAAATTTCAATCAAAAATTTGGTGTAGAGAAAACTGACTACACTAAGAATTTTTGTATTTCTATCAATGGTAATTGATAATTCCGTTAACTCCCCGGCAACGACGCCAAAATTTGATCACGCCCAACCATGCCTTATAAAAAAAACCCTGCGGACGTTGCAAATATAACCTGAGTATTCTGCCCAGAGTCGAATCCACAGAGAGTTAACCTATCAATCACTATCTTTAGACCCACTAAATTCTTGAGAACCAATTTCCCCAAACGTTTGAATAATAGTTGATGGTGTCTTCAATAACTAAAATTGCAAGTAAATAAACAGCTGTAACCTAAGGATGCTAAGGTTGTAAAAAATAATGAGAAAACGCTAAGATAATGACTTCCCCTATTGATGGAATCCCTTCTGTTTATGCTTCATACAAATTGACCAACACCTCTCTATCAATCGTGAACGCTCATCTTACCGTAAATCTCTCCCGAGTAAGCACAATAATATACTCAATGCACTCTCCCGAGATATACTAGCTAGCTCTAATTAACACGGTTCACTTTAGATTGCACTCAAGGCTTCGTTATCCCTAATCCTGCCTTTAAACCCGCAGTTATAGATCCCTCTTATACTTTGGGAGTGGTGTTGTTCAACAATAACCTAAATATGCACTTTCTCCCGAGTTATGCACACTAAATAGGCACAGCTAATTGAGGATCCTGTCAATTAACTACAACATGCACAAAGTTGAACAAATAAAGATTGAGACTAGCAATTTGTATTCACATAAACAAGAAGTTCATCCCCCAATAGGTTCCATCAAAACCTTAGACAAAGGATTTAGCTACTCATAACTATGGGTAAACAAACTAAAACAATATTCATCATAAAACTTGCAAGAAAAATCAAAGAAAAGAAGAAAGATGTTTTGGGTGATCTCTCACAATTGTTTTTCCTTTCCAAAATACTCTCCAAATCAATACATGCCTCTCTTGAGCGAAGTCTAGTGTTTAAAATAGGGTTTTGGGCTAAAAATCCCGTGTTTTGCACTTTAGTCCCTAAAGTTCTCCTCCTTCGCCGCGGTTCTGCCGCGGTCGCGGTCAAACCGCGGCCAAACATGCTTTCTGATTCTCACTTTGTCTGTAGCCCACTTCTACTGCGGTTCTGCCGCGGTCGCGGTGGAACCACGACAGTCCTCTTTCAGTTCTGACTTGAGCTATTTCGCGTGGTTTACTTGACGAAATTTTACGATCGGCCTCTTTTTCTCCATATTTGATCCCAAAAGTACTCCATAGCCTTCTCTGGTCATATATAACCTGCAAAGCATGAAAAACACTAATAAGAGCATTTTGTTATCACTTTTATCATCCAAACTATACAAGAAGGTGGTTATTTAGAGCCTAATTATAGTTAAATTCACCTATTATCAGTGGACAATGAACTAAATTCAACAATTCATCTGGTTCCATCTCGACATACAATACCCATTTACTCCTCTCAAATTAGGTAAACATATTTCTTTAATTGTTACATGTTATATGAGCTTTGCTAATTCGACAAGATAGTGCTTGCAATCATTCTCATGGTGATCATGTTGTTTGGTTTTGTGGGTGACTTTCATATATATGGTGAATTATGTATCGATATTATTTTTCTCCAATGATATAAATAATTGATATGAAAATAGTAAAAGCTAAAATTAAAAATCAAAGAATAAAAACTCCTTTTATGGAAAACTGCTTGACAATTTAACATTAGAATCATGAAAAGATAGTATGAACATACCAAAAAAAGGTAATAAGCATCGAGTAATTTTTTGGGATATGCATTTAACCATTTCTTAAACTTTATTTGATTTATTCTTGTGTAAACTGATATTTTCATTTGATTTTTATTTTTGATTGCTTAAATAGTGCAGTCTTTGTTCATTTTCTTTTGTGCTAAATTTTTTCTAGAAGTTTTCTTCGCTGTTAATGTTTAGTGTTTTATTTACTCTTTCCTGCCAAGTTAGTTTTTTTATTGATTGGAAAATCTGTCAATCTCATAATGAGTAAAAAAAGAAAATCCTCAATAGGCTCATAAGAACCTGTCAGTTGTCGCAGTTGATTAATTAGAAATTATGTTAAAATTGACCTTTTATTGCATGAGTGGATTGAAGAGTCATATATATTTAGTTAGATTTTCTTTCATTTCTTATTGTAAATTAAGTTTTCGTGAAACGTAAATAATTAGTAAATCAAATTCTCCACAATATCATCAGATTTTTCCTTCATTTGATTATGTTGTTACTCAACAGTCGACACCTGTGCATTTTAGAGTTATTATTTCTCGAGAAGTTTTATTTTATGTCTCATACAACTTACACTAGTTGTATGAAACTTCTTTTTGTCTCACAAATTTGTGGACCCCAATCTTACACTTCTGGGTCCACAGAAATCTAGGTCCACAAAACTGTGAGACAAAAAAGTTGCCTCATACAACTAGTGTCAGTTGTATGAGACACAAAATAAATTTTTCCTTATTTCTCAGTTAGCATTTCATTTAATGGTTTGTTTTTTCTTTTAATATTTAATTTTTTCTTATTTCTAGATAATTTACTGTCAATAATTACTTTTAAAAAGGTGAAGTTTCAATACTGAGCTGCTGTTGTTGTTGAAAAGGTGAAGTATCGATAGTAAAGATGATGAAAGTAGATATTTAAGTGGTGACAGTAGAAGGAATTTTATGTTACTTTAAGAATCATATATGATACATTTCTATGGTATTTTTTTTATTATTTCTTTTTTATTTAAAATAAATGTTCTCTTTTATTTTCTCCCATAAGATTTTTTCTTCTGCAGCAACTCTTCTTTTTTCCTTATAGGAATTCTTTCATTCTCCTAATTAATTCTTCTTTAATTTCTGTGTTCTTTACTTTAGCAATTTCAGTAAAATTGTGTTTATAACGATAATAATTATTGATCGAGTAAGTTTATTATTCATGGTTAGAGCGTGCATTTTCTCCCTTCGAACTTCGTCTAACTCATCGTCTATTTTAATACTTCCTCTGTTTCAGTTTATGTAAATCTATTTCCTTTTTGGTCCGTTCTAAAAAGAATGATCCCTTTTTAAATTTGGTAACAATTTAGCTTAAATTTACAATTCTACCCCTAATGAGAAGCTTTTATAACCACACAAATACTCTGAGCTCCTTTTTGACTTGTTTAGGACCACAAATTTCAAAAGTCTTATTTTTGGTTAAACTCCGTGCCCAGTCAAACAGGTTCACATAAATTGGAAAGGAGGGAATATTATTTATAATATTTTAAAATATTTGTACTAATTAACATGATATACACATGCAAAGCACGTGCCCAAGAACTAGTGTTATTAAGTTCTACTAACTAATAGGGGACCCAATAGTGCTACTCTTCACCGGATCATGATGGTTCATGACGATCTGTTGAAGAATATTTTTATAATTACTTGATCAGTAGGTGAAACATTTGATGGACCGTAAAAGTGAGGCTACGAACGAAGAGGCATTTTGCATCAGAAAACTTATGATTTCATTTTAGTTTCCATCTTCTACTTTACTCTTTTAATATTAGTAGCTTTGTTTAGTGTATTATTCGTCGAATTTAGCTTATGCTTAATAAAACACGTACTATGAGATTTAAAGCATCATCTTTGTAACAATTTAATCGATTCTAATAAGGAACAAACAAAATTTGTACACCGTATTATATTTATTTTTTACTTTTGTTGTTGTAGCTTCTGTTAACCACACTCATTATGTCTTTTTTTGTTAGACTTCTGATGCTGCAGGCGACTCTTCATGTCTAATGAAAATATAAAATATTATTGAAAAAAGGTACATGTTTAAAGTTGAGGTTAAGAGTTCCAACAATCACAACAAAGATGAAGTCTTAAAAGTTATTATGCTTACTGACGAAGAGGAAATTATAAAGAACATGCAAAGAACATTCTATTGATCTGATGTCTAAGGTTTGCTTCTGACCAACTAACTATGTAGTCTAATTTTTTCTTCATGATGTTGCCTATTCACTTTATTGCATCATTATTTTGTGTTTGTAGATGGCTTTCGTGGTACTTGAGAGTCACACACAACACACTAATTTTGCAAAAAAATTAATTAAATGATAGATTTAATCTGACTCTTTTCCCAAGAATTGAAGAAATAACATCATGAGTTGGAACTAAACTAGGCGAGATCTTTTTATACTGAACATCTGGGATCATGAGAAGGTTAGAGATCCTTTCCACTCTTGTGTTTCATTTAAGTGTGTTGGGTGAGTGGGTGGGGGTAGAGATGAAAAGGCGTGGGCTTGCGAGTTAAGCAAAACCCCATCTTCCTCACTTGATCAAAGCCGAAAGGCTGATAAATGTTTTTTATTTTATTTTCACAGCTCAAAGAAATATCTTTGTTGTATAAATTCATTCGAGATGTTTCTGATGTAGATAGTTGTTCGTGCTGGTGGACTTTCAGCAGCAGTAGTCGTTAGAATGGTTGTAATAAGTGTTGCCATAATGCAACTATGTATGTATGGTTGAGGGTGGATTCATCTAGAGCAATAAAGGCAACATGTTGTTCGTAAAATCTTCTAACATTTCACATTCTTTTGTTTCACTAAGAGTACCAGATGTTCTACTTATTATTTCATCTAATAGTCTGCAACATACATTTATTTTTACAGGTAAGAAAAGTTACCTTATGTATGCAACAGAGAACTTTGCCTCAGCTGTAAAGGAACATATAGCTTCTAATGAAGGTGTTTTCGATTGCAACAACATTACTGTTATGTCTGTAAGTGACATAAAATCTTGATGAGAATTAATATTTTTAATGTATGCATTTCATGTGAGACTTAAAAATGTTATATAGATTATGATAACAAGGATTGGGTATTTCCAAGATCTTAGTTATCCATGTGAGTCATCGTTTATATCATCAACCAACATGACTGACTTGCTCATGTTCTCATATACTTCTAATCCAAAGTACACCACAATAAAAGGTGATGTCTTTTTTACTGTGAATTACACATATGTATAATTGTTCTTTATTTTTTCTGATAATAACTTGAGACAAATTTCTGCTTTTTCAGGTGGACTTATCCTTTTTAAAGCCAAGTACTTCTGTAGCATTACTCCAGTATGTTGTAACAACTAAGCTATCCAAATTTACACAAAAATTGCTAATTTATTTTAGAAATGATGTAATTAATAGTAAAAATTGAATGTTGCTGCCTTCTATCGCACATATGTTCTCTTGGATTTGGTGTTTATCCAAATTGACTATAACAAAACTCTCGATTATTTTATATCTACTATCAATATATGTTTGATTATTGGTGTCACGACCCTAACCCAGACCCGGTCGTGATGACGCCTCTCGTGAAGACAAGGCCAGTAGACACTTTTCATTTTTCAATTATTAACAGTTAAACATTTAAGAAACAGTCTAAACATGATAAAATAAATCCGAAATAACAATGATAACATAAATACGTGGAAGAACACCTATACACAGCCCTAACCGGGGTGTCACTAGTCATGAGCATCTATAAAACCTAATACAAGTCTAAAATGTCTGCAAACTATTACAAATGTCTGATAAGAGATAGAAATGATAAAGAGGGAGAAACACGGGACTGTGGACGTCAAGCAGCTACCTCGTGGACTCCGATATCTGCCGGGAGCTCTCAACTCGCATTAGCAGGATCCGCAATACCTAAATTTGCACACAGGGGTGCAGAGAGTAAAGTGAGTACTCCAACTCAGTGAGTAACAAATGTAAATAAAGGCTGAAAGCAAGAAATCACGTAAGGCACAAAACATTCTATAATGAAGCAGTAAAACCATTTAAAAACAGTAAATCAGTGCAAGATAGGTAAAATCCTTTAACTCAAGTTTAACTTCATGAAAAGCCTTTCTCAATAATTAAGCAGGTAATTGACAGTCAATTATGAAAAGTAAACACATAAAGGTTCGCCCTTCGGGCACAGTATCAACAAATCCGCCCCTCGGGCAACATCTCAGAACAGTATCAGCCTCTCGGACAATCACATAGAACAATACCAGTCTCTTGGGCTCAATCTCACATCACAATGGGTACCGACGCTCACTGGGGGTGTACAGACTCCTGAAGGGGCCCCTTACGGCCCAAACGCAATATCAAGCACCTCGTGGCGTCAACACTAGGCCCTCGGCCTCATATCAATCAAGCCACATCGTGGCGTACATATCTCAGGCCCTCGATCTCATAATCAGTATTAAATATTTCTTCACAACATAGGCCCTCAGCCTTACTCAGTCTAAAAAAATCCTCAAAAGCCACTCGGGCAGTAGTAAAACATGTTTCTTAGCCCAAAATATCATTTAAGTGTTAAAACAGTAAACTTGGCTGAGTACAAAAACAGTGAAATATAACAAGTCTGAGTTCAAGTATAAAGTCAAAACAGTGAGGAAATACCAGTAAAAATCCCCGAGGGGTTCAAATAGTTGGCACAAGGCGCAAATATGGCATTTAGCCCAAATCATGATGATAGCAAATAGATTTCAGTCAAATACGCGGTAAAATAGTCATTTGGGACAGACCAAGTCACAATTCCCAACAGTGCACGACCCCACACTCGTCATCAAGTGTGTACATCACCTCAATATAGCATAACAATGTGCAAGTCCGGGGTTTCATACCCTCAGAGCAGCATTTACAATCATTACTCACCTCGAACCGGTCAAATCTCTAGCTCGCGATGCCTTTGCCCCTCGAATCGGCATCCACTCGCATCGAATTTATCCAAAATCAGAATGAGGACGTCAAAATATGCTAAGGGAACGAAGCCCAAGCGAAAACAATCAATAAATGGCACAAATCCCGAAATTACCAAAACCTGACCCCCGAGCCCACGTCTCGAAATTCAATAATTTTTACATCAATAGATTCCTTATCTCCCTACGAGTTCATACATATCAAAAGTTCAGAAATCCGACCCCAAATGGTCCTTCAAATCCTCAATTAAAGGCCTAAGTTCTCAAGCCCTAGTTCCCCAATTTTCACCCTTAATCTCCACTAAAACCATGATTAAACAATGAAAAAATGATCTTAAACCCAAGTAATTAAGCTTAGGGAACTTACCCAACTGATATCCTTTGATTCCTCTTGAAATCCTATGCCTTAGCCTCTTTCCCGTCTTCAAAAATGATAAACTTATCAAAATTTCGCGAAGAAGACAATTTATACCTTCTGCCCAGACCTTTTCGCATATGCGGTCCCATACCCGCTTCTGCGGTACCGCAATTGCGGTTCAACGTCCGCTTCTACAGAATCACTTAAGTTCTCAGCCATCCGCATCTGCGGTTCCTCGCCCGCATCTGCGGTTCCTCGCCCGCATCTGCGGTTCCTCGCCCGCATCTGCGACATTGCAGATGCGGTTCTCCTAGCCGCTTCTGCGGTCCCAGTCAAACATACCTCTGGTCGCTTCTGCGGCCACTCTCTCGCATATACGGCGCCACACTTGCAGTCCCCAATCCGCAGGTGCGAAAATACCAGAAGGAGCATTCAACAGGTGCAACAACAATCCAAACTTCCCGTTAACCTTCCGAAATCACCCCGAGGCCCCCGGGACCTCAACCAAAAGCACAAATATATCCTAATACCTTATTCAAACTTGTTCCAATCATCAAAACACCTCAAACAATATCAAATCATCCAAAACACATCGGAGTGAAGCCAAACTTTCTAAAATCTTCTGAATTCCGCTTTTGATCAAAAACCCAACCAAACCACGTCCGAATGACCTGAAATTTTGCACACACTTCCCAAATGACCCAACAGAACTACTGCGACTCTCAGAATTCCATTCCGACCCCTATATCAAAATCTTGCCTATTAACCGGAAATCGCCAAAATCTCAACTTCGCCAATTCAAGCCTAAATCAACTCCGAATCTTCAAAACTCATTTCGATCGCACTCCTAGGTCATAAATCACCTCCAGAAGCTAACCGAACCATCAGAACTCACATCCGAGCCCTGTAACACATAAGTCAACATCTGGTTGACTTTCCAACTTAAACTTCCTTAAAAGAGACTAAGTGTCTCAAACCTTACCAAAATCATTCCGGATTTGATCCGACCAATCCGATACCACAAAATACGGATAAGGAAGCATAAAGAAACAGAAATGGGGAAAATGGAGCGGTAACTCATGAGACGACTGGCCGGGTCGTCACAATTGGTTGAGATTTTGTATCATTATTTTACTTTCCCTGCAACTATGGACGATGTGTATATGAACTATAAGTGAATTTTTGGAAATCTACTTTACCTTTTGGCTTATTACAGTTATCTAACCTTCTTTGCTAATCATGTTTTTGTGCATAGATATTGGTGGTTCCTCGCATAGATACAATCCCATGAAATTTATATATTTATTTTTTGATTTAATTCTTTTGAATGTGATCGCTAAATTTAATCTACAATAAAGACATGTTTCTACTATATCATTTTTTTTTTGAAATGATGCGGGTACGTATACTAGTGATAAAGAAAGAAAATGTCTTTTACCGTTTAGATTATACATATCAGAAATAATATGGCCCAATTTTGCTTACGCAGTTAGATTTGTCTTTAGGATTGAAATTTTGAGAAATATAAAATACGAAAAGAGGCAGGTGCAGTCCTAAAACTACATATCTATCCATATGATCACAATGTTAGAGAAAGCGATTGTGCTGAAATAAATATAAATCATTCATAATTTAGAAATGTCTATACTTATTAGGGTTTAATATTTTATTAAAATAAATTTTATGACCGCGCGAAGCGCAAATAAATTTACTAGTATATATATAAAGTTGAGCCTCACATAGTTGATGTGGCATACCTCTAAAACCTGTATACCTATTTTTCTTTTATCTCCTTGTTCTGACTTCCTTTTCTTTTAATGCTCCAGCATCAAAGAAGATGCCTTTTCCCATCCCCTGAATAGTTACTTCACTTTAAATTCTTATTAATTACTCTCCCAAATGTAACGTATATCCTCTCTAAAATTTGTACAGACTTTTTAATCTTTATCCACTCCTGAATATTCTTTACCCACGAAACCAACAAATATCAGTACCTTTCTCCTTCTTCTTCAAATTTGCAGGGGTTCTGGTGATCTTTTATCGTCCTTTTGATGTGGGTTTGGAGCAGTTGAGACACAATCATCATAATCACCTTCAGATTTTTTTTTTTATTTTCTTGTGGACACCTTTAATTTTGCTTTCTTCTTTTTCAGCATTAACATCTAAACTTACTTGTACACTTTAGCAGTGACGAAGATAACAACAGTAGAAAGCAATGCCATAAAAAGGTTAGGAAGTTTTATTCAGTCATAATTCATTCATTGTTTATGCAGTTATTATTTGAAAACTAGCAGTTCAATGCGATTTGTGTATTAGTTATGCATATGGCAGTTTTTTGTCGAGAAATATACGAAATTTGGTCTGATCTTCAATTTTGTCACAAACATTTATGTCGGATGCTTACTGGACGTGCTTCAACGGCCAGATACTGACGGCATCTCTTTCTCATATCACCGAAAAATGCCCTCGGACTAAAGATGGTACTCCCATGCTCTCTTTGAAGTCATTAATCTTTATCAATTCATTCTACGTCGTTGTTTTTTTCAGAATTAGCAAAAACTAGGTTTACTTCTTTTACTTAGTAGAAAACATATATACGTACTTTCTAATTTTTACAACAGTTATTGGGTGTACGAGTCGTCTCAATCCGTTCATTGTTAGAGATACAACTATTAGCTGATGTTATCGCTATGAGTCTATCAAGAAGCCTAATTTTAAGAGAAAAATATATAGAATTCTGATAGGTAAGTTTATGCTTTATAGGTTTTTTAAATAGATATCCGGAAAAACTATTGATGCTTGATGAGATTATTAACTAGGTGCAATCCGATCCACTGCCAAGTTGAGGTTAAATTACTTAGATGACATTAGTTTTAGAGTGTGCAAAATCGGACTTTGCAAACTTGGTGTTCAATTTTTTTGGATAAATGATTTTTTATTTGTTTTGCCCAAAAAAGAGTAAAATTTAAAATATTTTCAACCTTAGTTTTTCAAATCTTTCAAAAACTCAAATATTAGTCATTAGTTTCAATTTAAGTTCCAAATGATGTGAGTTAAACTTTAGAAAGGTAGCTGAATTCTGTATGTGTGCTCCATGTAGTTTCTATCAATGAAGTTAAGTCTGAATCCAAGAATGGACTTCAATATAGAATGTCTTCTCTCCAAGGATTTTCAATCAGAGCAAACTTATGGTATTACTCACGAGTTTTTGGCTATAATTGTTCATGAATTTTGTGACAACTTCAGATTATTCATTCCATTGGATTGTGTCGCATCATACTAACAAAAGTAGCTGCAGAGTTTGGATTCCAGAGTTATGAAGTGTATTTAGAGAAAAATTTAGTTCATCAGATCTGTTGAGAAAAACAACAGTCAAATTATACTGAAAAACTCTTAGTACAAACCTTATTCCTATTCAACTTGAAACATTCGTTTAGTAGTGACATAATGACTTATTGCCTCCTCTACAATAGCATTATAAGCTTCATCATCCTCTTTTCCTTTTCAGTTGCAGTCTATCGTGCTCATCCTTTCTTCTTTATAATCACTCTGTTTAATAAGTTTGCTTGAATTCCTATTTTTTTAAATATTTTTCTTAAATTGTCTCATGCGAGAAGATAGCAATGATATATCAAGATTAACCTTTATTACAATCTTTAGTTGGTGATTTAGAGTATCGCCTATTGAATTGTTAAAATTGTTGTCTTGTCACTGCTTCTACAATTGTTCAATGTGATTGGGACTATTAAAGATACATGTTTAATTGCTGTCACTTCACTCATGCTTTACGGCCTTGCCGAGTTATGGCTCCAACTTTTGTTACGTTTTTCACTTCTTTTAACCGTTTTAAATGGATTTCAATTTGTAATACACATACACATTAAAAGTTACTATATGCATATACAAGAAAAATAATATACAAGAAAAATATAATCAATTCTATATAAAAAATATTTACAATATATCAATTGCGCGGGCTATATCACTAGTAGATAATAAATTTGTACTAATGTAGCCTCTTTAACTGCTAAGTATTGCTTTCATCTTCCGATACTTTATTGCAAAGGTACATACTATATCAACATTTGGAATATCCATTCAATCTTTGCTCCTTTGAGCTGTGATGACCCAAAATGTCATCTCGTATTTTAAGATCCAATTCGGGGTTTCGAGGTCTTCAAAACCTCATTTCCTTCCTCCTCGATTTACGTGCGTAGTCCAAGCGCATTTCCGAAAAGCCTTTATGTAAAATTTGAGAAACAATATTGAGTTTGCCTTTAAAAATTGATTTAAGTTGACTTCGGTCAATATTTTTAGTGAACGGACCTGGACCCGTAATTTGACTGTCCCGGAGGGTCCGTAGTAAAATATGAGACCTGGGCGTATGCCCAGAATCGAATTCCGAGGTCCCTAACCTGAGAAATGAATTTTTGAAAAAAATTGTTAACTGAAAAATATAGTTATTTTGTTTAGAAATTGAACAATGCTTGAACTTGTTGGTATCAGGTCCGTATTTTAGTTCCGGAGCATGGTACAGGTCCATTATAATATTTAAACCTTATCTGTGAAATTTGGTGAAAAAACGAAAGTAATTTAACGTGATTCGGACGTCTAGTTGTGAAAATAGAAATTTCAAGTGATCTTAAGGATTTAATGAGTTTGGGGTTAAATTCGTTGTTTAAGATGTTATTTTGGCAATTTGATCGCATGAACAAGTTTATATGATGTTTTAAGACTTGTGTTCATGTTTGGTTTGGAGACCGGAGGACTCGGGTGAGTTTTGGATAGGCTACGGAGTAAGTTTGGAACTTAGAAATCTGCTGTTGCAGCTGATACCTGTGTCAGGCCTCTGATCTCGCAAGGCTTCGCATTTGCGAGCTTAACAGTCATGGCAATTGCAAGGTCTTTATCGCAATTGCGAAGAAGACCTAGGACACCATGAGTTCGCAATTGCGAACATATCTTCGCATTTGCGACAAAAGGATTCGCATTTGCGATAGTAGCAAAAATGCAACAGGTTCGCATTTGCGACGCCTGTCTCGCATTTGCGAGTTTCGGTGAAGCTTTGGTCGTAAATGTAACATCTGCAACTGTGCAAAAAGGGACTTAAACGGGATTTTTGATTCATTTCTCAAATTTTCAAACTCTAAACTTCTAGAGGCGATTTTCCAAAGACCAATTCTTCCCCAAATCATAGGTAAACGATTTCTAACTCTTTTCTTTCAATCTATCTCATCTTTCTACAAGATTTCATCACAAAATTTAGGGATTTTCATGGAAAATTAGGTGTTTTTGGGTAGAATTTAGGAATTTTAAAATTTGGGGATTTAGACCTCAAATTGAGATCGAATTTTAAAACCAATTGCATATCCGAGCTCGGGGGTGAATGGGTAATTGGGTTTTGGTCCGAACTTCGAGTTTTGACCAAGCGGGTCCGGGATCGATTTTTGACTCTTTGGGGGAAAATGTTAGAGAATCTATAATCATGCATTAGTATTGGTTTCTTTGGCATTAGTTGGTGTTAATAAGTAATTATGCATAGATACGAGCGGATTGAAAGTGAAAACTAAGAGAAAAGCGGTATTTGAGGCTTGAGCTTGGCCTTGGAATCGAGGTAAGTGTCGTGGCTAACCTAGCTTGATGGATTAGGTATTGTTGCCTTATTTTCTACTTGTTTACTTGTTAAGTACGATGTATATGTAAGGTGACGAGTATCTATACATCGTTGTCAGGTCATAGCATGCAAGGGAGTCTTATACTTGTGACCGTTGTGTTTCTTTGTATGTATTGTTCCTGCTTAAACTAGTTATTACTCATGTTAAACAAGTCTTATTATGTTTTTTTCCTGGTTTTGGATATTGGTTGAGTATTGGCTTCAGTTGAGATTTCTGTTGTGAAATTGAGTGATGAAACGAAGTTGTTTGATTGTGATGCCCTTGCCGGGTTATTATTGTTTCTGTTGTTTCTTATGGTGAGGAAGAGTGATAAAGCACGAAGGGTAATGCCGTGCACATTTATATTATTCATATGGTGAGGAAGAGTGATAAAACACGAAGGGTGATGCCGTGCACATTTATATTGTTCATATGGTGAGGAAGAGTAATAAAGCACGAAGGGTGATGATGTGCACATTTCTATATTCATATGGTGAGGAAGAGTGATAAAGCACGAAGGGTGATCTCGTGCACGTTTCTATTATTGATTGCATGGTGAGGATTGAGAGTAAAAGCACGAATGGTAATGCCGTGCATTTTCTGTTTACTGTGTTTATTTGTTGTTATCGGTTCAAGTGTACTAGCTGTTTAGATTTTCTTTATTGTTGTGATTCTGTATGTTGGAACCCCCATAGCATGTTGCTCCTTCCCGTTCATTTCTGCTTAGCTTTTATTACTTGTTATTCTGTTAGTATATTATTTAACTGCACAGGTTTATGTTATTTGTCGTGTCCTAACCTCGTCACTACTTCGCCGAGGTTAGGCTTAGCACTTACCAGTACATAAGGTCAGTTGTACTGATACTACACTCTACATTTTTTGTGCAGATCCTTGTACGGGACCATATGTTACACCCCATATTTTCGTACATGAAAATATGCCATAAATAAATTAATGAGAGCCCGATAGTGAGATGTCACGTCCCACAGTATTATATTATGGTGATGTTACGCTTTGCAGTATTAAGTTACGACAATGTTGCACCCTGAAGTATTGTACGTTAAAATTTCATTTTCAGATAACCGACGTAGACTCGGGGATGAGATCATCTTGACGTTAACGTACTTATGCTATTTATAACAGGCGATAAATAAGTGTTATGAAGGATAAAGGGGTACACAGATTAAAGAAAACGAGTTTCGTTGGAAGTTATCAATTTGGAATAAAATACGGGTCGAGCGATACTACCCGATGATTATGAACTAGTACCATGCAAGGTACCATATGACCACGGTAGTATAATATATAAAGTATATATGAAGTATTTTTAAAAATAAATAGAATTCTAAGTAATTTGTGATAATTCTTAAATTTTGCGGGTAATAGATTAACCGGGTAACGAAACACTACCCGGTTAACTAATAAATGGATAAATTTAATCAATTATCCTAAAGAGTAACGTGGAAACATGCCACACATTAAAAGAATGACTCTTCAAGTCATTTCATTATGTGGCAATGTAACATAAAGTCATTTAATGACTCATAAGGAACATGAAAGAACAAAAATCAAAATCTGATTCTTAAAGTTTCAAAAAGACCTTTTGTCTTTAGAAACCAAACAAAAATAAACGTGAGTGAGATTCTTAAGGAACTAAAAACTTAAGAATCAAATTTTTCAACATTTCAAAGCCAAAACGTGAAACCAATTTCAAAGCCAAAAACGCAAAACCAAACAATCGCATGTTGTCTTGAACCAGAGAATCAATTTTGTCAACACTTCAAAAATTTCGATAGAAATTTCAGTTCAAATTTCAATCTAAGATTCAAGCATAGTTTTCGTTCAAGAATTTTGCAGAAACGGGTATGTTAAGGCTATCCCTTCTTTCTTTTGGCACGATCCATACGATATGAACGAAACGTGCAAATGCACAAATTCCATAAGTGACTCTACTCATAGAAGTAATAGAAATATCTATGTTCTTTAGTTCTCATGTGTCATAATATTTTATCATCTGTTCATGGGTCTCAGAAAAATACGAAAGTTGAAAAGATGTTACTTTATGATATTGCTCAAGAGGCAAAGTGGTCTTATGACCTTCCGAATGATTTTATTGACGTACTTTTCATGCATTGCATTCATGTGCATTGACCCATAACCATATGACGTTATATACGCGTATATATGTAAATATATGTATATGGAATGGGAAAAGGTTACGACGTTATATACGCACCACCACCTGATCAGCTGGTATATGATGATGATGTTGCCCACAGTGGCCGAAATATGATTCAAACGGCATTATATACGCATATATATGTAAGTATGATTCAAACGACGTTATATACGCGTATATATGTATGTATAAGGTTCATCCTAGTAATACTGGCAGCTTTCACGAAAAAATCTTTTCCTTTGGACCGATGAAAGGTCGTGAGGAACTATACAGGTAATTAGCAAAGTCTGCATACCATGGCGCTTCCTGATGAGTGGTGGCGAGCAGTTGCTCGTCTGGAAAAGTTTCCAGTATTTCCTCAACCTCAACTACATTTTCAGCTCCCTCAAATCGTGATAGATGATCAACGACTTGATTCTCAGTGCCCTTACGGTCACGAATCTCAAGATCGCACTCTTGCAATAACAACACCCAACGAATCAGACGTGGCTTAGATTCTTTATTTTTAATTAAGTACCTAAGAGTTGCATGGTCAGTATATACAATTACCTTAGACCCTATCAGGTAGGATCGGAACTTGTCAAGCGCGAACACTACAACCAACATCTCCTTTTCAGTCACAGTGTAGTTCAACTGGGCTCCACTCAACGTTCTACTAGCATAGTAGATTGGGTGCATTAGTTTGTATTTCCGCTGGCCCAGCACTGCTCCCACTGCATAGTCACTGGCATCACATATTAGTTCGAACGGTTGCTCCCAGTTGGGGGCAACTATGATGGGTGTTGTGACCAGTCTCTTTTTCAACTCCTCAAATGCTACCCTGCAATCATCAGAAAACAAAAACGGGTGATCTTTTTCTAACAACTTACAGAGAGGGTTGGCGATTTTGGAGAAGTCTTTTATGAACCTCCGGTAAAAACCGGCATGTCCAAGGAAGCTTCTGATGGCTTTGACTGAAGTTGGTGGAGGCAGCTTTGCTATTACATCAATTTTCGCGCGATCCACCTCTATTCCCTTGCTTGACACCCGGTGCCCCAAGACTATGCCTTCTTGTACCATGAAATGACACTTCTCCCAGTTCAGAACCAAGTTAGTCTCGATGCACCATTTCAGCACACGCATCAGATTTATCAGACACTCATCAAATGAATTCCCCACCACTGAGAAGTCATCCATGAACACCTCCATTATGTCCTCAACCATGTTAGTGAATATGGCCATCATGCACCGTTGGAATGTGGCAGGTGCGTTGCATAGGCCAAAGGGCATCCGTCTAAAGGCATAAATGCCATACGGGCATGTGAAGGAGGTCTTCTCTCTGTCCTCCGGTGCAATGGAGATCTGATTGTACCTTGAGTACCCAACCAGAAAATAGAAGTGTGACCTCCCTGCCAATCTGTTCAACATCTGATCAATGAAAAAAAGTGGGAAGTGGTCTTTCCGGGTGGCTAGATTCAACTTTCGATAGTCCATACAAATTCTCTAGCCTGTGACGGTTCTTGTTGAGATCAATTCATTGTTGTCATTTGTCACAATCGTCATGATTCCCTTTTTAGGAACACATTGCACTGGGCTCACCCAGCTGCTGTCAGAGATTGGGAAAATAATTCCCGCATCCAACCATTTTATCACCTCCTTCTTCACCACTTCCTTCATGTTGGGGTTCAGCCTCCTCTGATGTTCCCTGGAAGGTTTGTGCCCCTCTTCCAGCAGAATCTTGTGCATGCAGTAGGCGGGGCTGATCCCCTGATGTCTGCCATGGTCCACCCCATGGCAATTTTGCACTCCTTTAGTACCTGTAAAAGTTTTTGAACCTGCACATCTAACAAACTAGATGAGATAATAACAGGTAATGTGGAGTCAGGTCCCAGAAATTCATACCTGAGGTGAGCTGGCAATGGCTTTAACTCCAACTTTGGTGGTTCTTCAATAGATGACTTAGCTGGAGGAGTTTCTCTCTTTTCTAAGTGCAAGGGCTCAAACTCTAGATTTCTCTCCCAGAACCCTCTACCTTCCAATGCCAACACCCATTCCGCCAAATCCTCACCATTCACTTCATCTAAGTTCATCAAACATGCAGCAAGGGGGTCCTCAATTGTCAACACCTCATCATCGGACTCTACAATTACATCCACGACATCAATAAGAGAGCAATTGGCGAACTCGCTTGGTCGCCTCATAGACTTCTGCACATTGAATGTTATTTCCTCATCATTGAGTCTCATTTTGAGCTTCCCAGTCTCACAGTCAATCAGAGCTCTCCCCGTGGCCAAGAATGGTCTTCCTAAGATTATAGGAATCTCTTCATCCACTTTGCAATCCAAGATCACAAAATCTGCAGGGCACAAATTTCCCCACCTGAATAAGCACATTATCAAGGATACCGAATGGATGCTTCACAGTCCTGTCGGCCAGCTGCAACAACATGGAGGTGGGTCTAGCTCTCCCAATGCCCAACCTCTTATAGATAGCCAGGGGCATAAGATTAATGCTGGCCCCTAAGTCACAGAGCGCCTTAGCAAAGGCAAAATTCCCAATAGTGCATGGAATTGTAAAGCTACCTGGATCGGACAACTTTTCAGCAATAGGTCTCGTCACCACTGCACTACAGGTCTGAGTAAGTGTAACCGTAGCCAAGTCTTGAAAATTAAATTTCCGGGACATCAAGTCCTTCATCATTTTTGCGTACCCAGGCATATCCTTTAAAGCTTCAACCAGTGGAATATTTACCTGGATTTGTTTGAGCATTTCAAAGAACTTTTATACTGCTCCTCCTTTTGATGCTTGGCCAGCCTCTGTGGAAAGGGTGCAGGAGGTCTCTTCTTCCTAATTACTTGGGACTTCTCTTTGTCAGTTACTATTTCAACTACTGGCTCTTCAACTGGCTCAGCTACTTTCTCGGTCTCCTGCTGAATGTTCTTTTCTTCCTGAGCAGGCTGGACTGTCACCTCTGTCAGTATCGTCGACTCATCCAGCTCAATGGGCACTGGAATGAATGTCTCAGCCTGTATATTTTCTCGAGCTCTCTCTTGTTCTACATCTAGATCCCTGCCATTACGGAGACTCACCGCCATCAGCTGCTTTGGGCTCTGATCTTTTGGATTAATCTGGGTGTCTGCAGGTAATGTCCCCTGAGGACGATTGTTCAGAGACATTGAAATTTGGCCCAATTGCACTTCAATATTTTTGATTGCTGCATCATGTGCATCTACTCTTTCATTTATTTTTGCATTGGACCCAATAACCTGCTGCATCATTGCTTCAAGTCTAGTGAACCCATCTTCTTGCCTTCCACCATGCTGTTGCTGAGGTGGGGGATACCCTTGCTGCTGATTGTTGTACCCCTGTGGCCTTGGATAAGGTGCCATATTTTTGGGAGGTCTCATACCTCCCATGCTTCCAGCATTGTACTGTGGCTGAGGCGGTCTGTATGGCTGCTGAGTTTGCTGACCCCAGTTCTGATTGCCCTGTCTCTGGCCTCCATAGTTTGACACATAGTTCACGTCTTCAGGGTACTGATGATGATGATCATGTTCTGCATTCCAAGGATTACCAACTGGCTGACTAATGCAAGATGTGCACAAGCCCCCATTGGTAGTATCTATAATGTGCACTTGCTGTTTCTGCCCTGATTCCTCCACCTTTTTGGTGAGTATGCTCATCTGTGTCAAGAGGGTCGCCACATTTTCAGCCATGGAATTTGATGGGTCAAAAGGCACTGAGTGCACCACTAGAGTGATAGGTGCATTCATCGTCGTCCACCCCGAATTTTGAGCCATTTTGTCAAGTAGACTCTGACCTTCTCTCCAGGTTTTGCTCAAAAATGCCCCACCAGCTGAGGCATCTACAATGTTCTTCATGATATCTGACAGTCCCATGTAAAACCGTTGTCCCAACATCTGATCTAGAATACCATGGTGTGGACATATAACCAACATTCCTTTAAACCGACTCCATGTCTCATGCAGTGTCTCCATTGGTTTTTGTTTAAAGCTCACGATCTCATAAATTTGTTGAGCTGTTTTGTTGGGCGGGTGGAACTTGATGTAAAATTGCTTGACTAACTCATCCCAAGTTTCTATAGAGTTTATGGGGAGTGAGTTTAGCCAGATCTGAGCAGCTCCTGTCACTGAGAATGGAAATAATAACAGTCTGATTGCTTCCGGAGTTACGTTGGGTTGCCTTTGAGTTTTGCAAATCGACAGGAAGTTCTTCAAGTGCTGCTGAGGATCTTCGGCTGGTGTCCCAGAAAATAGTCCCTTGTTTTGCAGCAAGTGCATCATGTTGTTCGTGATTTGGAACGATTCAGCTTGTATCGCGGGCACAACAATGGCAGTGGCCAGATTGTCAGCTGTGGGTTGTGCCCAGTCATATAGTGCAGCCTCAGGCACATGAGGTGCCATATATCTGACGTTTCCGTTGACATTCTACGTCATCCATGTCAATTTCGAGTTTGTGTGTTTGATGAGGTTGTTGAAGTCTTTTGTTTGCACGGTTCAATACCCGGAATGTTTTCTCGGGGTCTGAGAGTCCTTCAAGTAGTTCTCCAGTCCTCGTAGAGTTTCTAGGCATACACCTATGCAACCACGTCAACAACCTTCAAAAATTTCAATCAAAAATTTGGTGTAGAGAAAACTGACTACACTAAGAATTTTTGTATTTCTATCAATGGTAATTGATAATTCCGTTAACTCCCCGGCAACGACGCCAAAATTTGATCACGCCCAACCATGCCTTATAAAAAAAACCCTGCGGACGTTGCAAATATAACCTGAGTATTCTGCCCAGAGTCGAATCCACAGAGAGTTAACCTATCAATCACTATCTTTAGACCCACTAAATTCTTGAGAACCAATTTCCCCAAACGTTTGAATAATAGTTGATGGTGTCTTCAATAACTAAAATTGCAAGTAAATAAACAGCTGTAACCTAAGGATGCTAAGGTTGTAAAAAATAATGAGAAAACGCTAAGATAATGACTTCCCCTATTGATGGAATCCCTTCTGTTTATGCTTCATACAAATTGACCAACACCTCTCTATCAATCGTGAACGCTCATCTTACCGTAAATCTCTCCCGAGTAAGCACAATAATATACTCAATGCACTCTCCCGAGATATACTAGCTAGCTCTAATTAACACGGTTCACTTTAGATTGCACTCAAGGCTTCGTTATCCCTAATCCTGCCTTTAAACCCGCAGTTATAGATCCCTCTTATACTTTGGGAGTGGTGTTGTTCAACAATAACCTAAATATGCACTTTCTCCCGAGTTATGCACACTAAATAGGCACAGCTAATTGAGGATCCTGTCAATTAACTACAACATGCACAAAGTTGAACAAATAAAGATTGAGACTAGCAATTTGTATTCACATAAACAAGAAGTTCATCCCCCAATAGGTTCCATCAAAACCTTAGACAAAGGATTTAGCTACTCATAACTATGGGTAAACAAACTAAAACAATATTCATCATAAAACTTGCAAGAAAAATCAAAGAAAAGAAGAAAGATGTTTTGGGTGATCTCTCACAATTGTTTTTCCTTTCCAAAATACTCTCCAAATCAATACATGCCTCTCTTGAGCGAAGTCTAGTGTTTAAAATAGGGTTTTGGGCTAAAAATCCCGTGTTTTGCACTTTAGTCCCTAAAGTTCTCCTCCTTCGCCGCGGTTCTGCCGCGGTCGCGGTCAAACCGCGGCCAAACATGCTTTCTGATTCTCACTTTGTCTGTAGCCCACTTCTACTGCGGTTCTGCCTCGGTCGCGGTGGAACCACGACAGTCCTCTTTCAGTTCTGACTTGAGCTATTTCGCGTGGTTTACTTGACGAAATTTTACGATCGGCCTCTTTTTCTCCATATTTGATCCCAAAAGTACTCCATAGCCTTCTCTGGTCATATATAACCTGCAAAGCATGAAAAACACTAATAAGAGCATTTTGTTATCACTTTTATCATCCAAACTATACAAGAAGGTGGTTATTTAGAGCCTAATTATAGTTAAATTCACCTATTATCAGTGGACAATGAACTAAATTCAACAATTCATCTGGTTCCATCTCGACATACAATACCCATTTACTCCTCTCAAATTAGGTAAACATATTTCTTTAATTGTTACATGTTATATGAGCTTTGCTAATTCGACAAGATAGTGCTTGCAATCATTCTCATGGTGATCATGTTGTTTGGTTTTGTGGGTGACTTTCATATATATGGTGAATTATGTATCGATATTATTTTTCTCCAATGATATAAATAATTGATATGAAAATAGTAAAAGCTAAAATTAAAAATCAAAGAATAAAAACTCCTTTTATGGAAAACTGCTTGACAATTTAACATTAGAATCATGAAAAGATAGTATGAACATACCAAAAAAAGGTAATAAGCATCGAGTAATTTTTTGGGATATGCATTTAACCATTTCTTAAACTTTATTTGATTTATTCTTGTGTAAACTGATATTTTCATTTGATTTTTATTTTTGATTGCTTAAATAGTGCCGTCTTTGTTCATTTTCTTTTGTGCTAAATTTTTTCTAGAAGTTTTCTTCGCTGTTAATGTTTAGTGTTTTATTTACTCTTTCCTGCCAAGTTAGTTTTTTTATTGATTGGAAAATCTGTCAATCTCATAATGAGTAAAAAAAGAAAATCCTCAATAGGCTCATAAGAACCTGTCAGTTGTCGCAGTTGATTAATTAGAAATTATGTTAAAATTGACCTTTTATTGCATGAGTGGATTGAAGAGTCATATATATTTAGTTAGATTTTCTTTCATTTCTTATTGTAAATTAAGTTTTCGTGAAACGTAAATAATTAGTAAATCAAATTCTCCACAATATCATCAGATTTTTCCTTCATTTGATTATGTTGTTACTCAACAGTCGACACCTGTGCATTTTAGAGTTATTATTTCTCGAGAAGTTTTATTTTATGTCTCATACAACTTACACTAGTTGTATGAAACTTCTTTTTGTCTCACAAATTTGTGGACCCCAATCTTACACTTCTGGGTCCACAGAAATCTAGGTCCACAAAACTGTGAGACAAAAAAGTTGCCTCATACAACTAGTGTCAGTTGTATGAGACACAAAATAAATTTTTCCTTATTTCTCAGTTAGCATTTCATTTAATGGTTTGTTTTTTCTTTTAATATTTAATTTTTTCTTATTTCTAGATAATTTACTGTCAATAATTACTTTTAAAAAGGTGAAGTTTCAATACTGAGCTGCTGTTGTTGTTGAAAAGGTGAAGTATCGATAGTAAAGATGATGAAAGTAGATATTTAAGTGGTGACAGTAGAAGGAATTTTATGTTACTTTAAGAATCATATATGATACATTTCTATGGTATTTTTTTTATTATTTCTTTTTTATTTAAAATAAATGTTCTCTTTTATTTTCTCCCATAAGATTTTTTCTTCTGCAGCAACTCTTCTTTTTTCCTTATAGGAATTCTTTCATTCTCCTAATTAATTCTTCTTTAATTTCTGTGTTCTTTACTTTAGCAATTTCAGTAAAATTGTGTTTATAACGATAATAATTATTGATCGAGTAAGTTTATTATTCATGGTTAGAGCGTGCATTTTCTCCCTTCGAACTTCGTCTAACTCATCGTCTATTTTAATACTTCCTCTGTTTCAGTTTATGTAAATCTATTTCCTTTTTGGTCCGTTCTAAAAAGAATGATCCCTTTTTAAATTTGGTAACAATTTAGCTTAAATTTACAATTCTACCCCTAATGAGAAGCTTTTATAACCACACAAATACTCTGAGCTCCTTTTTGACTTGTTTAGGACCACAAATTTCAAAAGTCTTATTTTTGGTTAAACTCCGTGCCCAGTCAAACAGGTTCACATAAATTGGAAAGGAGGGAATATTATTTATAATATTTTAAAATATTTGTACTAATTAACATGATATACACATGCAAAGCACGTGCCCAAGAACTAGTGTTATTAAGTTCTACTAACTAATAGGGGAGCCCCAATAGTGCTACTCTTCACCGGATCATGATGGTTCATGACGATCTGTTGAAGAATATTTTTATAATTACTTGATCAGTAGGTGAAACATTTGATGGACCGTAAAAGTGAGGCTACGAACGAAGAGGCATTTTGCATCAGAAAACTTATGATTTCATTTTAGTTTCCATCTTCTACTTTACTCTTTTAATATTAGTAGCTTTGTTTAGTGTATTATTCGTCGAATTTAGCTTATGCTTAATAAAACACGTACTATGAGATTTAAAGCATCATCTTTGTAACAATTTAATCGATTCTAATAAGGAACAAACAAAATTTGTACACCGTATTATATTTATTTTTTACTTTTGTTGTTGTAGCTTCTGTTAACCACACTCATTATGTCTTTTTTTGTTAGACTTCTGATGCTGCAGGCGACTCTTCATGTCTAATGAAAATATAAAATATTATTGAAAAAAGGTACATGTTTAAAGTTGAGGTTAAGAGTTCCAACAATCACAACAAAGATGAAGTCTTAAAAGTTATTATGCTTACTGACGAAGAGGAAATTATAAAGAACATGCAAAGAACATTCTATTGATCTGATGTCTAAGGTTTGCTTCTGACCAACTAACTATGTAGTCTAATTTTTTCTTCATGATGTTGCCTATTCACTTTATTGCATCATTATTTTGTGTTTGTAGATGGCTTTCGTGGTACTTGAGAGTCACACACAACACACTAATTTTGCAAAAAAATTAATTAAATGATAGATTTAATCTGACTCTTTTCCCAAGAATTGAAGAAATAACATCATGAGTTGGAACTAAACTAGGCGAGATCTTTTTATACTGAACATCTGGGATCATGAGAAGGTTAGAGATCCTTTCCACTCTTGTGTTTCATTTAAGTGTGTTGGGTGAGTGGGTGGGGGTAGAGATGAAAAGGCGTGGGCTTGCGAGTTAAGCAAAACCCCATCTTCCTCACTTGATCAAAGCCGAAAGGCTGATAAATGTTTTTTATTTTATTTTCACAGCTCAAAGAAATATCTTTGTTGTATAAATTCATTCGAGATGTTTCTGATGTAGATAGTTGTTCGTGCTGGTGGACTTTCAGCAGCAGTAGTCGTTAGAATGGTTGTAATAAGTGTTGCCATAATGCAACTATGTATGTATGGTTGAGGGTGGATTCATCTAGAGCAATAAAGGCAACATGTTGTTCGTAAAATCTTCTAACATTTCACATTCTTTTGTTTCACTAAGAGTACCAGATGTTCTACTTATTATTTCATCTAATAGTCTGCAACATACATTTATTTTTACAGGTAAGAAAAGTTACCTTATGTATGCAACAGAGAACTTTGCCTCAGCTGTAAAGGAACATATAGCTTCTAATGAAGGTGTTTTCGATTGCAACAACATTACTGTTATGTCTGTAAGTGACATAAAATCTTGATGAGAATTAATATTTTTAATGTATGCATTTCATGTGAGACTTAAAAATGTTATATAGATTATGATAACAAGGATTGGGTATTTCCAAGATCTTAGTTATCCATGTGAGTCATCGTTTATATCATCAACCAACATGACTGACTTGCTCATGTTCTCATATACTTCTAATCCAAAGTACACCACAATAAAAGGTGATGTCTTTTTTACTGTGAATTACACATATGTATAATTGTTCTTTATTTTTTCTGATAATAACTTGAGACAAATTTCTGCTTTTTCAGGTGGACTTATCCTTTTTAAAGCCAAGTACTTCTGTAGCATTACTCCAGTATGTTGTAACAACTAAGCTATCCAAATTTACACAAAAATTGCTAATTTATTTTAGAAATGATGTAATTAATAGTAAAAATTGAATGTTGCTGCCTTCTATCGCACATATGTTCTCTTGGATTTGGTGTTTATCCAAATTGACTATAACAAAACTCTCGATTATTTTATATCTACTATCAATATATGTTTGATTATTGGTGTCACGACCCTAACCCAGACCCGGTCGTGATGACGCCTCTCGTGAAGACAAGGCCAGTAGACACTTTTCATTTTTCAATTATTAACAGTTAAACATTTAAGAAACAGTCTAAACATGATAAAATAAATCCGAAATAACAATGATAACATAAATACGTGGAAGAACACCTATACACAGCCCTAACCGGGGTGTCACTAGTCATGAGCATCTATAAAACCTAATACAAGTCTAAAATGTCTGCAAACTATTACAAATGTCTGATAAGAGATAGAAATGATAAAGAGGGAGAAACACGGGACTGTGGACGTCAAGCAGCTACCTCGTGGACTCCGATATCTGCCGGGAGCTCTCAACTCGCATTAGCAGGATCCGCAATACCTAAATTTGCACACAGGGGTGCAGAGAGTAAAGTGAGTACTCCAACTCAGTGAGTAACAAATGTAAATAAAGGCTGAAAGCAAGAAATCACGTAAGGCACAAAACATTCTATAATGAAGCAGTAAAACCATTTAAAAACAGTAAATCAGTGCAAGATAGGTAAAATCCTTTAACTCAAGTTTAACTTCATGAAAAGCCTTTCTCAATAATTAAGCAGGTAATTGACAGTCAATTATGAAAAGTAAACACATAAAGGTTCGCCCTTCGGGCACAGTATCAACAAATCCGCCCCTCGGGCAACATCTCAGAACAGTATCAGCCTCTCGGACAATCACATAGAACAATACCAGTCTCTTGGGCTCAATCTCACATCACAATGGGTACCGACGCTCACTGGGGGTGTACAGACTCCTGAAGGGGCCCCTTACGGCCCAAACGCAATATCAAGCACCTCGTGGCGTCAACACTAGGCCCTCGGCCTCATATCAATCAAGCCACCTCGTGGCGTACATATCTCAGGCCCTCGATCTCATAATCAGTATTAAATATTTCTTCACAACATAGGCCCTCAGCCTTACTCAGTCTAAAAAAATCCTCAAAAGCCACTCGGGCAGTAGTAAAACATGTTTCTTAGCCCAAAATATCATTTAAAAGATCATTTAAGTGTTAAAACAGTAAACTTGGCTGAGTACAAAAACAGTGAAATATAACAAGTCTGAGTTCAAGTATAAAGTCAAAACAGTGAGGAAATACCAGTAAAAATCCCCGAGGGGTTCAAATAGTTGGCACAAGGCGCAAATATGGCATTTAGCCCAAATCATGATGATAGCAAATAGATTTCAGTCAAATACGCGGTAAAATAGTCATTTGGGACAGACCAAGTCACAATTCCCAACAGTGCACGACCCCACACTCGTCATCAAGTGTGTACATCACCTCAATATAGCATAACAATGTGCAAGTCCGGGGTTTCATACCCTCAGAGCAGCATTTACAATCATTACTCACCTCGAACCGGTCAAATCTCTAGCTCGCGATGCCTTTGCCCCTCGAATCGGCATCCACTCGCATCGAATTTATCCAAAATCAGAATGAGGACGTCAAAATATGCTAAGGGAACGAAGCCCAAGCGAAAACAATCAATAAATGGCACAAATCCCGAAATTACCAAAACCTGACCCCCGAGCCCACGTCTCGAAATTCAATAATTTTTACATCAATAGATTCCTTATCTCCCTACGAGTTCATACATATCAAAAGTTCAGAAATCCGACCCCAAATGGTCCTTCAAATCCTCAATTAAAGGCCTAAGTTCTCAAGCCCTAGTTCCCCAATTTTCACCCTTAATCTCCACTAAAACCATGATTAAACAATGAAAAAATGATCTTAAACCCAAGTAATTAAGCTTAGGGAACTTACCCAACTGATATCCTTTGATTCCTCTTGAAATCCTATGCCTTAGCCTCTTTCCCGTCTTCAAAAATGATAAACTTATCAAAATTTCGCGAAGAAGACAATTTATACCTTCTGCCCAGACCTTTTCGCATATGCGGTCCCATACCCGCTTCTGCGGTACCGCAATTGCGGTTCAACGTCCGCTTCTACAGAATCACTTAAGTTCTCAGCCATCCGCATCTGCGGTTCCTCGCCCGCATCTGCGGTTCCTCGCCCGCATCTGCGGTTCCTCGCCCGCATCTGCGACATTGCAGATGCGGTTCTCCTAGCCGCTTCTGCGGTCCCAGTCAAACATACCTCTGGTCGCTTCTGCGGCCACTCTCTCGCATATACGGCGCCACACTTGCAGTCCCCAATCCGCAGGTGCGAAAATACCAGAAGGAGCATTCAACAGGTGCAACAACAATCCAAACTTCCCGTTAACCTTCCGAAATCACCCCGAGGCCCCCGGGACCTCAACCAAAAGCACAAATATATCCTAATACCTTATTCAAACTTGTTCCAATCATCAAAACACCTCAAACAATATCAAATCATCCAAAACACATCGGAGTGAAGCCAAACTTTCTAAAATCTTCTGAATTCCGCTTTTGATCAAAAACCCAACCAAACCACGTCCGAATGACCTGAAATTTTGCACACACTTCCCAAATGACCCAACAGAACTACTGCGACTCTCAGAATTCCATTCCGACCCCTATATCAAAATCTTGCCTATTAACCGGAAATCGCCAAAATCTCAACTTCGCCAATTCAAGCCTAAATCAACTCCGAATCTTCAAAACTCATTTCGATCGCACTCCTAGGTCATAAATCACCTCCAGAAGCTAACCGAACCATCAGAACTCACATCCGAGCCCTGTAACACATAAGTCAACATCTGGTTGACTTTCCAACTTAAACTTCCTTAAAAGAGACTAAGTGTCTCAAACCTTACCAAAATCATTCCGGATTTGATCCAACCAATCCGATACCACAAAATACGGATAAGGAAGCATAAAGAAACAGAAATGGGGAAAATGGAGCGGTAACTCATGAGACGACTGGCCGGGTCGTCACAATTGGTTGAGATTTTGTATCATTATTTTACTTTCCCTGCAACTATGGACGATGTGTATATGAACTATAAGTGAATTTTTGGAAATCTACTTTACCTTTTGGCTTATTACAGTTATCTAACCTTCTTTGCTAATCATGTTTTTGTGCATAGATATTGGTGGTTCCTCGCATAGATACAATCCCATGAAATTTATATATTTATTTTTTGATTTAATTCTTTTGAATGTGATCGCTAAATTTAATCTACAATAAAGACATGTTTCTACTATATCATTTTTTTTTTGAAATGATGCGGGTACGTATACTAGTGATAAAGAAAGAAAATGTCTTTTACCGTTTAGATTATACATATCAGAAATAATATGGCCCAATTTTGCTTACGCAGTTAGATTTGTCTTTAGGATTGAAATTTTGAGAAATATAAAATACGAAAAGAGGCAGGTGCAGTCCTAAAACTACATATCTATCCATATGATCACAATGTTAGAGAAAGCGATTGTGCTGAAATAAATATAAATCATTCATAATTTAGAAATGTCTATACTTATTAGGGTTTAATATTTTATTAAAATAAATTTTATGACCGCGCGAAGCGCAAATAAATTTACTAGTATATATATAAAGTTGAGCCTCACATAGTTGATGTGGCATACCTCTAAAACCTGTATACCTATTTTTCTTTTATCTCCTTGTTCTGACTTCCTTTTCTTTTAATGCTCCAGCATCAAAGAAGATGCCTTTTCCCATCCCCTGAATAGTTACTTCACTTTAAATTCTTATTAATTACTCTCCCAAATGTAACGTATATCCTCTCTAAAATTTGTACAGACTTTTTAATCTTTATCCACTCCTGAATATTCTTTACCCACGAAACCAACAAATATCAGTACCTTTCTCCTTCTTCTTCAAATTTGCAGGGGTTCTGGTGATCTTTTATCGTCCTTTTGATGTGGGTTTGGAGCAGTTGAGACACAATCATCATAATCACCTTCAGATTTTTTTTTTTATTTTCTTGTGGACACCTTTAATTTTGCTTTCTTCTTTTTCAGCATTAACATCTAAACTTACTTGTACACTTTAGCAGTGACGAAGATAACAACAGTAGAAAGCAATGCCATAAAAAGGTTAGGAAGTTTTATTCAGTCATAATTCATTCATTGTTTATGCAGTTATTATTTGAAAACTAGCAGTTCAATGCGATTTGTGTATTAGTTATGCATATGGCAGTTTTTTGTCGAGAAATATACGAAATTTGGTCTGATCTTCAATTTTGTCACAAACATTTATGTCGGATGCTTACTGGACGTGCTTCAACGGCCAGATACTGACGGCATCTCTTTCTCATATCACCGAAAAATGCCCTCGGACTAAAGATGGTACTCCCATGCTCTCTTTGAAGTCATTAATCTTTATCAATTCATTCTACGTCGTTGTTTTTTTCAGAATTAGCAAAAACTAGGTTTACTTCTTTTACTTAGTAGAAAACATATATACGTACTTTCTAATTTTTACAACAGTTATTGGGTGTACGAGTCGTCTCAATCCGTTCATTGTTAGAGATACAACTATTAGCTGATGTTATCGCTATGAGTCTATCAAGAAGCCTAATTTTAAGAGAAAAATATATAGAATTCTGATAGGTAAGTTTATGCTTTATAGGTTTTTTAAATAGATATCCGGAAAAACTATTGATGCTTGATGAGATTATTAACTAGGTGCAATCCGATCCACTGCCAAGTTGAGGTTAAATTACTTAGATGACATTAGTTTTAGAGTGTGCAAAATCGGACTTTGCAAACTTGGTGTTCAATTTTTTTGGATAAATGATTTTTTATTTGTTTTGCCCAAAAAAGAGTAAAATTTAAAATATTTTCAACCTTAGTTTTTCAAATCTTTCAAAAACTCAAATATTAGTCATTAGTTTCAATTTAAGTTCCAAATGATGTGAGTTAAACTTTAGAAAGGTAGCTGAATTCTGTATGTGTGCTCCATGTAGTTTCTATCAATGAAGTTAAGTCTGAATCCAAGAATGGACTTCAATATAGAATGTCTTCTCTCCAAGGATTTTCAATCAGAGCAAACTTATGGTATTACTCACGAGTTTTTGGCTATAATTGTTCATGAATTTTGTGACAACTTCAGATTATTCATTCCATTGGATTGTGTCGCATCATACTAACAAAAGTAGCTGCAGAGTTTGGATTCCAGAGTTATGAAGTGTATTTAGAGAAAAATTTAGTTCATCAGATCTGTTGAGAAAAACAACAGTCAAATTATACTGAAAAACTCTTAGTACAAACCTTATTCCTATTCAACTTGAAACATTCGTTTAGTAGTGACATAATGACTTATTGCCTCCTCTACAATAGCATTATAAGCTTCATCATCCTCTTTTCCTTTTCAGTTGCAGTCTATCGTGCTCATCCTTTCTTCTTTATAATCACTCTGTTTAATAAGTTTGCTTGAATTCCTATTTTTTTAAATATTTTTCTTAAATTGTCTCATGCGAGAAGATAGCAATGATATATCAAGATTAACCTTTATTACAATCTTTAGTTGGTGATTTAGAGTATCGCCTATTGAATTGTTAAAATTGTTGTCTTGTCACTGCTTCTACAATTGTTCAATGTGATTGGGACTATTAAAGATACATGTTTAATTGCTGTCACTTCACTCATGCTTTACGGCCTTGCCGAGTTATGGCTCCAACTTTTGTTACGTTTTTCACTTCTTTTAACCGTTTTAAATGGATTTCAATTTGTAATACACATACACATTAAAAGTTACTATATGCATATACAAGAAAAATAATATACAAGAAAAATATAATCAATTCTATATAAAAAATATTTACAATATATCAATTGCGCGGGCTATATCACTAGTAGATAATAAATTTGTACTAATGTAGCCTCTTTAACTGCTAAGTATTGCTTTCATCTTCCGATACTTTATTGCAAAGGTACATACTATATCAACATTTGGAATATCCATTCAATCTTTGCTCCTTTGAGCTGTGATGACCCAAAATGTCATCTCGTATTTTAAGATCCAATTCGGGGTTTCGAGGTCTTCAAAACCTCATTTCCTTCCTCCTCGATTTACGTGCGTAGTCCAAGCGCATTTCCGAAAAGCCTTTATGTAAAATTTGAGAAACAATATTGAGTTTGCCTTTAAAAATTGATTTAAGTTGACTTCGGTCAATATTTTTAGTGAACGGACCTGGACCCGTAATTTGACTGTCCCGGAGGGTCCGTAGTAAAATATGAGACCTGGGCGTATGCCCAGAATCGAATTCCGAGGTCCCTAACCTGAGAAATGAATTTTTGAAAAAAATTGTTAACTGAAAAATATAGTTATTTTGTTTAGAAATTGAACAATGCTTGAACTTGTTGGTATCAGGTCCGTATTTTAGTTCCGGAGCATGGTACAGGTCCATTATAATATTTAAACCTTATCTGTGAAATTTGGTGAAAAAACGAAAGTAATTTAACGTGATTCGGACGTCTAGTTGTGAAAATAGAAATTTCAAGTGATCTTAAGGATTTAATGAGTTTGGGGTTAAATTCGTTGTTTAAGATGTTATTTTGGCAATTTGATCGCATGAACAAGTTTATATGATGTTTTAAGACTTGTGTTCATGTTTGGTTTGGAGACCGGAGGACTCGGGTGAGTTTTGGATAGGCTACGGAGTAAGTTTGGAACTTAGAAATCTGCTGTTGCAGCTGATACCTGTGTCAGGCCTCTGATCTCGCAAGGCTTCGCATTTGCGAGCTTAACAGTCATGGCAATTGCAAGGTCTTTATCGCAATTGCGAAGAAGACCTAGGACACCATGAGTTCGCAATTGCGAACATATCTTCGCATTTGCGACAAAAGGATTCGCATTTGCGATAGTAGCAAAAATGCAACAGGTTCGCATTTGCGACGCCTGTCTCGCATTTGCGAGTTTCGGTGAAGCTTTGGTCGTAAATGTAACATCTGCAACTGTGCAAAAAGGGACTTAAACGGGATTTTTGATTCATTTCTCAAATTTTCAAACTCTAAACTTCTAGAGGCGATTTTCCAAAGACCAATTCTTCCCCAAATCATAGGTAAACGATTTCTAACTCTTTTCTTTCAATCTATCTCATCTTTCTACAAGATTTCATCACAAAATTTAGGGATTTTCATGGAAAATTAGGTGTTTTTGGGTAGAATTTAGGAATTTTAAAATTTGGGGATTTAGACCTCAAATTGAGATCGAATTTTAAAACCAATTGCATATCCGAGCTCGGGGGTGAATGGGTAATTGGGTTTTGGTCCGAACTTCGAGTTTTGACCAAGCGGGTCCGGGATCGATTTTTGACTCTTTGGGGGAAAATGTTAGAGAATCTATAATCATGCATTAGTATTGGTTTCTTTGGCATTAGTTGGTGTTAATAAGTAATTATGCATAGATACGAGCGGATTGAAAGTGAAAACTAAGAGAAAAGCGGTATTTGAGGCTTGAGCTTGGCCTTGGAATCGAGGTAAGTGTCGTGGCTAACCTAGCTTGATGGATTAGGTATTGTTGCCTTATTTTCTACTTGTTTACTTGTTAAGTACGATGTATATGTAAGGTGACGAGTATCTATACATCGTTGTCAGGTCATAGCATGCAAGGGAGTCTTATACTTGTGACCGTTGTGTTTCTTTGTATGTATTGTTCCTGCTTAAACTAGTTATTACTCATGTTAAACAAGTCTTATTATGTTTTTTTCCTGGTTTTGGATATTGGTTGAGTATTGGCTTCAGTTGAGATTTCTGTTGTGAAATTGAGTGATGAAACGAAGTTGTTTGATTGTGATGCCCTTGCCGGGTTATTATTGTTTCTGTTGTTTCTTATGGTGAGGAAGAGTGATAAAGCACGAAGGGTAATGCCGTACACATTTATATTATTCATATGGTGAGGAAGAGTGATAAAACACGAAGGGTGATGCCGTGCACATTTATATTGTTCATATGGTGAGGAAGAGTAATAAAGCACGAAGGGTGATGATGTGCACATTTCTATATTCATATGGTGAGGAAGAGTGATAAAGCACGAAGGGTGATCTCGTGCACGTTTCTATTATTGATTGCATGGTGAGGATTGAGAGTAAAAGCACGAATGGTAATGCCGTGCATTTTCTGTTTACTGTGTTTATTTGTTGTTATCGGTTCAAGTGTACTAGCTGTTTAGATTTTCTTTATTGTTGTGATTCTGTATGTTGGAACCCCCATAGCATGTTGCTCCTTCCCGTTCATTTCTGCTTAGCTTTTATTACTTGTTATTCTGTTAGTATATTATTTAACTGCACAGGTTTATGTTATTTGTCGTGTCCTAACCTCGTCACTACTTCGCCGAGGTTAGGCTTAGCACTTACCAGTACATAAGGTCAGTTGTACTGATACTACACTCTACATTTTTTGTGCAGATCCTTGTACGGGACCATATGTTACACCCCATATTTTCGTACATGAAAATATGCCATAAATAAATTAATGAGAGCCCGATAGTGAGATGTCACGTCCCACAGTATTATATTATGGTGATGTTACGCTTTGCAGTATTAAGTTACGACAATGTTGCACCCTGAAGTATTGTACGTTAAAATTTCATTTTCAGATAACCGACGTAGACTCGGGGATGAGATCATCTTGACGTTAACGTACTTATGCTATTTATAACAGGCGATAAATAAGTGTTATGAAGGATAAAGGGGTACACAGATTAAAGAAAACGAGTTTCGTTGGAAGTTATCAATTTGGAATAAAATACGGGTCGAGCGATAATACCCGATGATTATGAACTAGTACCATGCAAGGTACCATATGACCACGGTAGTATAATATATAAAGTATATATGAAGTATTTTTAAAAATAAATAGAATTCTAAGTAATTTGTGATAATTCTTAAATTTTGCGGGTAATAGATTAACCGGGTAACGAAACACTACCCGGTTAACTAATAAATGGATAAATTTAATCAATTATCCTAAAGAGTAACGTGGAAACATGCCACACATTAAAAGAATGAGTCTTCAAGTCATTTCATTATGTGGCAATGTAACATAAAGTCATTTAATGACTCATAAGGAACATGAAAGAACAAAAATCAAAATCTGATTCTTAAAGTTTCAAAAAGACCTTTTGTCTTTAGAAACCAAACAAAAATAAACGTGAGTGAGATTCTTAAGGAACTAAAAACTTAAGAATCAAATTTTTCAACATTTCAAAGCCAAAACGTGAAACCAATTTCAAAGCCAAAAACGCAAAACCAAACAATCGCATGTTGTCTTGAACCAGAGAATCAATTTTGTCAACACTTCAAAAATTTCGATAGAAATTTCAGTTCAAATTTCAATCTAAGATTCAAGCATAGTTTTCGTTCAAGAATT